>NW_026112254.1:20000-178917 GCF_024679095.1 Eriocheir sinensis
CACCACCACCACCACCTTCACTTTCATCATCACCACCACCTCTATCTTCACCATCAACAACAACTACAGCACAACCACCACCACCACCACCTTCACTTTCATCATCACCACCACCTCTATCTTCACCATCAACAACAACTACAGCACAACCACCACCACCACCACCACCTTCACTTTCATCATCACCACCACCTCTACTTCCACCATCAACAACAACTACAGCACAACCACCACCACCACCACCACCTTCACTTTCATCATCACCACCACCTCTATCTTCACCATCAACAATAACTACAGCACAACCACCACCACCACCACCACCTTCACTTTCATCATCACCACCACCTCTATTTTCACCATCAACAACAACTACAGCACAACCACCACCACCACCACCACCTTCACTTTCATCATCACCACCTCATATATGTGCACCATCAACAACAACTACAGCACAACCACCACCACCACCACCTTCACTTTCATCATCACCACCACCTCTATTTTCACCATCAACAACAACTACAGCACAACCACCACCACCACCACCTTCACTTTCATCATCACCACCACCTCTATTTTCACCATCAACAACAACTACAGCACAACCACCACCACTTTCAGCAGTACCCCATTCACTACCACAAATATCATCACCTAAATTCCTTTCATCACCATTTTTCTTCACTTTGCATACCTCCATCGACGTTATCTATCTCATTATCATTATAAATATAATTACCATTTGTATCACCCCACCATTATCATAATTATCACCACCACCATCTCTGCTCCACCTCCATCACGACCCCTGTCACCACCACCACCGCCACCAGTATCACCACCACCATCTCTGCTCCACCTCCATCACGACCCCTGTCACCACCACCACCGCCACCAGTATCACCACCACCATCTCTGCTCCACCTCCATCACGACCCCTGTCACCACCACCACCGCCACCAGTATCACCACCACCATCTCTGCTCCACCTCCATCACGACCCCTGTCACCACCACCACCGCCACCAGTATCACCACCACCATCTCTGCTCCACCTCCATCACGACCCCTGTCACCACCACCACCGCCACCAGTATCACCACCACCATCTCTGCTCCACCTCCATCACGACCCCTGTCAACACCACCACCGCCACCAGAGGCACCAGTATCATCATCACCTCTAATAATATTGTCGTCTATCATAATCGTCATCACCATCATTATCACCCACCACCACCATCACCATCATTATCACCTACACCAACCCACCCACCACCACCATCACCATCATTATCACCTACACCAACCCACCCACCACCACCATCACCATCATTATCACCTACACCAACCCACCCACCACCACCATCACCATCATTATCACCTACACCAACCCACCCACCACCACCATCACCATCATTATCACTACCACTATTACTGTCACAACAAATACTACTACTACTACTACTACTACTACTACCTCACAGTATAATACAAAACGGAAGATCGTCTGATGAAATGAACACACACACACAAAAAAAAACATATGCACACGGTCCAATCCAATGCACAGTGGCGGACACATGAAACAGAAACACCTGAGCCACCCGCGCGGAGGTGTGGTGCTCTCTGGACATGGTGCCACTGATGAGTATGAAGCTTCACCAGGTTTGCTTCATCAGTCGCTGGGACGAATCGAACGCGGTAACTGTTGCTGCTTCTGTGTAGGGTCGTTGGTGGTGTGTAAGCCATGTCCCGCCTGACAGTGCAAAAGCGTTTGGTGACTATATCAAGAAAATGACTTATATTCCACAATATATTCGTATTTTATTCACATGAAACACATGCTTCGTAATCGTGACTCGACAGCCCTCACGAACCATATGATATTTTCCGATGGCCAGGATAACAACCATTATAACATTATCATCGCCTATGATAACAATCAAAGAATTGCCGTGACCACCTTCTACCTGATGGTGAATCTGAAAACGGCAGAGCTCTCCCACTGACGCAATAATATGATAAATGTTGCTACAGGAGGAGGCAGAGCGGGGCCTCGGGGTGAAAAGCAGGAGGGTGTTGGGAAGGGGAGGAGTGAAGGAGCAAGGGACGGTGGACTTAGGCGACAGGAGCTACGTTGGGAGGGATAGATTATAAGTGATAACAAGGCTGTTGTTGTTGTTGTTTGATAAATTTATTGCGCAATAGCGTCAGACAAAACAATTTTTAGCAAATGCATCAGGTTTAACTATAGACAATGGACACACACACACACACACACACACACACACACACACACACACACTAAAACAGGAAGCAAGTTGATGTAATATACAGATAAGTCAGAACAAATTAGAGAGACTAGTGCCACGTAGGGCACATAACATTAGGAGAATCCACCAAAACGAGGGTGGCGCACCAGGATTGCGTCGAGGAAGTCGTGGTTCAGGAGGTGGAGGCAAACAGCATCCAACCTGGGGTAGCAAACCACGAACAGTGGGGCAGGCCAGGCAGTAATGTTCGATGGTGTTCGACATCGGTGAGAGGCACAGGCGACATTCCGTAAATACAGGCTCCCCCTACACCCCGGCGACCTGCCACGGTGGACGATAGCCCAGCCGCAGACGTGCGGAGAAAACATTATGTCTCCGAACCATGAGGCCCCGGCGTCGGTAGGAGTATTTGTGGCGGCAGACAGAGTCGTAGTGGTTGATGGTGACGCTGTGAGGCCTCTCTGCATCTCTATGACGCCGTGCAGGAAGGAAGGCGGCGGAGCGGACTCTGGAGAGATGACAGGGCAGGGAGAGGGGGCGTCCATCACCACATGGAGGCAGACGGCAGGCTTCCTTCGCTAGGCGGTCAGCTGTGGCATTGTGATATAGACCCACATGAGATGGCACCCATAAAAATGTGACACACAACTGACGATCATTCATTAAAGATAGAAAGAACAGGATCTGTTGAACGGCTTGAGGGTGGGTGGGCTGAACAGCAGACAGGGACTGAAGGGCAGGCTTAGAATCACAAATAATGGCAGCATTTACTCCCCTTTGACAAACGAGGCTGACGGCATCTAATATAGCTTACACAATGTGGAGCTGGAGTGGTCACGGAGGCGACGGCCAACCCAACCCCCAGGAGGAGGCTCCAAGTCAGGCGAGAAGACTGCGCAACCAGCCGCACCGTCCGGTTGCAGTGACCCGTCAGTGTAGAGGCAGTGTGGAGCTGTGATGGAGGACGTCACTGTTGCTACGTGTTCCAGGGCCAACTGCAGCTGTAAAGGAGGCGGGTCAGACTTGGATGCAGGAGTCAGGCTTACCTCTGGCGTTGGCAACAACCACGGGGGAGGGCCTGGGGCACGTCAGCAGCAGGAATATCCAAATCAAGACTGCGCATCAAGGAAGAGACAGACCGAATAAGAGCGACCAGCGGGCAATATAGGAGGAACAGGTCGAGCGCGTCCAAGCGACATCCTGATCAGCTGAGAGTAGTGGGGCGAGAGATGTGGGAAATGGAGGCACTTAACAGTGAGGCGAGTGACATTATAATAAATTATCTCGACCAAGGGTGGAAAACGTAGCTCGCATTGCATATTTACAATTCTGGTAGACATGGGACACCCAAGAATGACTCTCATCGCTCTGTTCTGAAATTTTTCTAAGGGCTCTAAAGTAGTTCGGGGAAGTTGTATCAAGGCAGGGGGGAGGTAATCAACAACAGAGCGAATGAAAGTAATATATATGGTCCTGGCCACAGGAATGGAGATGCCCGAAGAGTTGTTAGTGAGCCACTGGAGAGGTTGAAGCCGTCTCTGGAGGCGATCTAGCAAGTCACGGATGAGAGGATGGGCCTGGCGTAATATTTCTTAGCCGATATTCTTAACGGGGCATAAAGGGAGAAGAGAGACAACCGGGGTGGTGAGAGATGGACAATAGGGGAAACAAAAGAAAGTGGAGAGAAGTTTTCATTATGTGAAGAAAAGGGATGAAAATTAATTAAATGCGAAGAAAAAGAGGGAGGAAAGAGGATGAACATTAAACAGTTAGAGAAGTAGAGTAGGATGAGGAAGAAGAAGGGAAGTACAGTTAACAGTTAGAAAAGGGGGAACGAAAAAAGAGGAAAAAGTTAACTTTCAGCGGAGGTCGAGGTGGGTGAGGAAGAAAAGAGGAAGAGCATTGCAAATTCAGAAGATAAGCAAGATGAATAAAAAGAAACGGGAAATATAGTATCAACATCCTTCCACCTCTTATTCAATTCTTACACACTCATCAAATGCAACACAGCAACACCAACATCCACACCCACACCCTCAACCACAGCCACACCCACCCAGACACACACACACACACACACACACACACACACACACACACACACACACACACACACACACAGAATGCGTCCCAAATACCCTTCAATTATCCCGAGGCTTCGAGGTCGTATGTCGTGGGGGAGTCTAACCCTTAGTCTCATTAACGGTCCCGCCAGTCGTGTTGCGAATTGGTGACCCGCGTGAGGACTTGCCTGAGAAGAGAAGGATGACGAGGACGAGGAGGAGACATAATAGTTATAGGAAGAGGACGAACAAAGATGAATAGGAAGAAGAAAGAAGGAAAACAGCAGATAAAATAGAGTAGTAAGGTAAGTGAAATTCAGAAGAGGGAGAAGAGGGAAGGAAGGAAGGAAAGAAGATAGGAAGGAAGGAAGGAAGGAAGGAAGTAGGCCAGGAAGGAAGACATGATGAAAGAAAAAGGGAAGGAAGGGGGAATAATAAAAAAAGAAAATCTGTTAATCGCTGAAAGAGAAGAGAGGAAGAAAAGGCTTGTAGGAGGAAGAAGAGGAGGAGGAGGTGTTGGTTAAGGAAAGTCAAGACATGAACTATGGAGTAATTGAAAAAAAAAATGAGAAGAGAAAAATTGAAAGGGAGAGTCGATAACTTACTACGAGGGTGAAGAGAAACATGGAAACATGGAAACATGGACTAGCAGGCAGCAGAAAGCCTGTTGGCTCATTACTAGGCTGCCTGCGTTCAGTGATTTAATCAATCCGTTTGCCACAGGAGTGGCTTGCAGGGAAGGATTAAAGCACTTGTGTACCTACTCTTGGGAACGTTCAGTTCACTCCTGTTGCAGCAAAGTGGCGATCAATGCGTTTCTTGAAGGAGTTGATGGTCTCTGCGCTAACCACTTCTGCAGGAAGGCTGTTCCAGTGGCGAACAACTCTATTCGAGAAATAACTCCTGCCGATGTCGGTATTGCATCGCTTTGCTTGAATTGTTTTTCCGTTGTTTCTTGTTCTCAGGTTGGTTTGTAGCGTGAAGAGCTTGGAGTGATCAACGTTGCTGAGCTTGTTCAGGTACTTAAAGACTTGTATCATGTCTCCCCGCAGTCGTCTCTTTTCCAACGTGAAGAGGTTGAGTCGCTCGAGTCGTTCTTCATAGGGTTTCGTCCTCAGTGATGGTATCATCTTCGTGGCGCGGCGCTGTACTCTCTCAAGTAATTCAATGTCTTTCCTGTAATTAGGAGACCAGAATTGCACGGCGTATTCCAGGTGGGGCCTTACCAGCGAATTATACAAGGATAACATAACTCCCGGCGTCTTGTATTCGAAGTTCCTCGATATGAACCCAAGCATTGTATTGGCTTTCTTACAGGCGGACTTGCAGTGTTTTGTTTGTTTCAAGTCACTGCTGATGGTGACCCCGAGGTCTCTTTCCTCTTGCACAACATGTAGTGGTTCGCCACCCATGTGGTATATGTGGTTGCTGTTTCTGGATCCGATATGCATTACTTTACATTTGGTAGTGTTGAAGGACATCTGCCATTTTTCTGACCACCGAGTGATCTGGTCCAGGTCTCTCTGGATAATTTCGCAGTTTGTTGTCGTGAGGGCCTTCCTACCCACCTTTGTGTCGTCGGCAAATTTTGAAAGATTGATTTTAATCCTAGTTCTAGGTCGTTGATATATATGATGAAAAGTATGGGTCCCAGCACTGACCCCTGTGGCACTCCACTTGTGACCAGGAGCCACTCGGAGGCCTGTCCGTTGAGTACAACTCGTTGTTTTCTTTCAGTGAGCCAGTCTTTGATCCACGCTGTCAGATCGTCGCCTAATCCCGCCGACTTAAGTTTCTTGAGGAGTCTTTCATGTGGCACTTTGTCAAAGGCTTTCTGAAAGTCTAGATATATAACATCACTGGGGATATGATTATCCCAGTTTTCATAGATACCTTGGAAGAAGTCCAATAAATTGGTTAAGCATGAGCGCTTGTTCCTGAAACCGTGCTGAGCATCGGAAATGATGTTGTTGTCTTCAAGGAACCTAACGAGTTTGTCTCTGATGATCTTCTCGAGGATTTTTCCGCCACTGAGGTCAAGCTGATTGGTCTGTAGTTTAGGGCCACACTTTTGTCTCCCTTTTTGTAGATCGGTGTTACGTTCGCTTGTTTCCAGTCTTTCGGGACTTTGTTTTGTTGTAGTGACAGATTGTAGATGGCGGTGAGTGGCTTGAGGATTTGCTGCTTGAGTTCCTTGAGCAGCCTGGGTGACAAGTCGTCGGGTCCGGTAGACTTGTTTGTCTCGAGTTTGTCTAGGTACTTTTTCACATCCCGTTCGTCGATTGTACCAATTTCTAGGGGAGTGATTCCCATCGGTGGGGAAGGGCTCTCGGGTACGGACTGGGTATTCTCGACCGTGAACACAGACGCGAAGTTCCTGTTTAGGATTTCGACCATTTGTCTACTGTCCTGTGTTAGTACGTCACTTTCATCTTTTAGGTGACCGATATTGCTTTTTGTCTTCTTTTTGGTTCTTATATACGTGAAGAACTTTTTCGGGTTGGACTTGGCTTCGCGTGCAATTTGCTTTTCATAGTCACGTTTACTCTGGCGAATGAGTGTTCTGCAAGCTCTGAGGCTTTGATGGTACTGTTCGCGTGCCTCGTCAGTGCCGTTTTCCTTTAGCAAGTTGTATTTTCTCTTCTTCAAATTAATCGCCCGTCGAACTTGGGTAGTCATCCATGGTGTGCTTGTGGCATTATTTGTTCTCCTTGTCTTCATGGGAACAGTCGTTCTCTCTACCTCCAGGAGTTTGTTCTTAAAGCCGTTCCACGCGCCGTCCACCGGAGTGAGGTTCATGGGTTCCCAAGTTGTCTGGGTTAGCAGCTCACGAGCGAAGTTAAAATTGGCTTTTTTGTAGTCTGGAATCTTGGACATGTTTTCTGTGAGTTCATGGTCTGTTCTGATTTTTAGGCGAATTAGGTGATGGTCGCAACCATCCAGTTTTTCGCCGACTTGACATTCACGTGTGAGATCTGAATCACTCACGAGTACTAGGTCTAATAAGTTATTTTCCCTCGTCGGTTGGGTAACAATCTGAGTAAGAAAATTGTCCTCTAACATTTCGAGCAATCTGTTACCCTCCCGATCTCCAATCATCGTGGTCCAGTCAATGTTTGAACAGTTAAAGTCCCCGATAATGACTGACTGTTTGTTTTGTGTTATGGTGTGAATTTCCTCGTACAGCGCTTCGTCGTCCGCTGCTTGTTGCTTTGGAGGTCTGTAAACGGTTCCAATCGTTATTTTGTTGTGCTTGCTAGTCTCCAGTTCAACATATACAGTGGGAGAGAAGAGAGGAAGAGGAGAAATAAGAGGGAAGAGAGAGCCATTGAAAAGAGGAAGAATGGGAAAGAGGAGGAAGATGAGTAAGAGGAAAGGGCAAATAGGCAATTAATAAGAATGAAAAGGGAAAGAGGAATGCAGAAGCGAGCGACAGGGAGGAGAGAGAGAGAGAGAGAGAGAGAGAGAGAGAGAGAGAGAGAGAGAGAGAGAGAGAGAGAGAGAGCACCGAAAACATCAAAACAAGTCTGAAAACGTTTCGCAAAAAAAGCCACGTGGAAAAATAAAGATTTTTTCTCTCTCTCGTCCATTACCTCCACTTTCACTCATGGCAAGCTCCTCCTCCTCCTCCTCCTCCTTCTCCTCCTCGTCATCATATTGTTGTGCAAACACCACATTCATCTGCATCACCACCACTACCACCATCGCCACCCCCTTACCACCACCATCACCACCCCCTCCCCACCCGCACGTCATGCTGTCTCTCCTCCAACACCATCACTGCCCCCCCTTTCAGCTCCTCCTCTTGCTTCTCCACCCTTTCCTCTTACCTCTTCCCTCTCTCTTTTATCTTCTACCTCCCTCTTCTTCCGCCTTCTGCTCTTCTTGTTCCTCTTTTACTCGTTTCTCCTATTTTCCTTCCGCCTTCCTTTTCCGCGTGTACCTCTTTTTTCATCTCTTCCTGCTCCGCTTCCTCCTGCTGCTCCTCCATCTGTCACCCCTCCTCCTTTTCCTCACCCCGCTATTCTCTATTTTTGTCTCCTTCTCCGTCTCCTTCTCCTCCTCCTCCTGTGGGACGCCCGAAGCCCATATGATGTAATTTACCTAGATTTTCAGAAAGCGTTTGATAAAGTTCCTCACTTTAGGCTTATCTCAAAACTGCGTTCCCATGGTATTAACGACCACCTATGTGGGTGGATTCATGACTGGCTCACCGACAGAGAACAACGTGTAGTTCTTAATGGTGAAGCATCGGATTGGCAACCCGTCACCAGTGGCGTTCCCCAAGGCTCGGTCCTGGGGCCAACACTATTCATAGTTTACGTGAACGACTTAGAAACTGATATCCTATCAAAAGTAGCCAAATTCGCCGACGACACCAAATTAGGAGGTACGGTAATGAACAGTCAAAGTTGCGAGAACATTCAATCAGACTTAATAAGACTTGCTGACTGGAGCGAAAATGGCAAATGAGTTTTAACGTAGATAAATGTAAAGTAATGCAAATGAGTGAAAAAAATCCTAACTTTAAATATCAGATTCAAGGACATGAGCTCTGCGAAGTAAAACAAGAAAAAGATCTTGGTGTCATTATCAGTAACACTCTTAAAATGAGTGATCAATGTTCTGTAGCGAGTAAAAAAGCCAATATGATGTTGGGATTAATCTCAAGAAACTTTGATTATAAATCACCCGAGCTTATGAAGAGATTATATTTAGCATTTGTAAGACCACACCTAGAATACGCCCTTCAGTTCTGGTCACCGAACTATATCAAAGATCAAGTTTTGCTAGAAAAGATACAGCGACGAGCAACCAAACAAATTCCAGCACTCTGAAACTTACCATATGACGAGCGTTTAAGGCGTTTAGATATGTTTTCCTAAAAAGCGAAGGATTAGAGGGGACTTAATTGAAGTTTTCAAAATCCTTAATGGATTCGACAACATTAACCCAGATAGTCTATTTCAGAGAGACACCAACACAAGAACACGCAGCAACGGTATGAAGTTAAAGGGAAATCGATGTAACACATTGGTGCGCAGAAGTTTTTTCAATAACAGAGTCGTCGATCACTGGAATAGACTCCCACCGTCAGTAGTTAGCGCACAGAGTATCAATAGTTTTAAGTCTTCTTTGGATAAGTACTTCAGGGATATAAGATTATACTGACCCTTTTTCGCATGTTTTCTGACAGATTGCAGCAAGACCTCAACCTATATTCATATAATTCTCCACCACAACCTAGATTGCAAGTAGCGAAAGTTAACAATAGAGTAAAGCAACAGTTAATGTCCGCATGACAGGTGGAGTGAGGTGTGGGTGCAGTAAGTTGACAGGTTACTGGTGCGTGCCTAGTACCGCCGGTAAAACGAGGATCAAGCCTCCACCTGTGCCCCTGAAACTACACCTCACCCATCGTGGGTATTAGGGGGGATTTTGGGGCTGCCCTGTGTAGCCAATCGTCCTCTTCCAGTCTCCCTGTATTTCTATGTTCTTATGTTCTTATGTAATGAAGTCATTTTCCCCCATAGCTTAGGTTACCAGTAGTGTAAGTTAAGGGTAGTAATTTCCTCTTATTTCTCTCTTTACTGTAAAATGTCCATGTCCCTTTCTTCCTTAAAGGTACATGGTGTTCTCTTCTAACTATTTCCTGCCGGCACGTTGCCGGAGGAGAGGTGGGTGGGGAGCCTTCATCTTTTCAGTCCTATCCTACCACACGTAGATTACTAGTAGTAGTAAACAGACACCCTCGCCATAGACCGATAGGTCTTCTGGTGTCTGTTCTTCCTATGTATTCCTATTCCGTTCGTCTCCTCCTCCTCCTCCTCCTCCTCCTCCTCCTGTTGTTCCTTCATCATTGTCCCTTTCTCCATCTTTTCATCATCTTCTTCTTCTTCTTCTTCTTCTTCTTCTTCTTCTTCTTCTTCCTCCTCCTCCTCGTCCCTATGGCCGACGAACTGATTTATGGCTGACGGATTGATTAAATCACTGAAAGCAGGCAGCCTCGCAATGAGCCAATAGTCTTTTTGCTGCCTGCTCGTCCATGTTTCTATGTTTCCATGTTTCCTCCTCCTCATGTGTTTACGTCTTGGGCTTAAAAGGAAGTAATATTTTGCGTCTAAGGTGTGGGCGCCGTCACTCTTGTGCTGCCTGTTTGTCGCCTGGAGGCCTGGCGGGCGGCTGGCGGGCTGGCTGAGGGGATGAGTGGGTGAAAAGGCAGCGGGATGAATAGCTGTGTGGGTGGCTGTTTGTATGAATGGGTAAATGGGTGGCTCGGTAGATAACAAATGGATAGGTGAATGAGTGGGTGTCTGGTTGGGTGAATGAGTTGGTGGCAGGGTGGATGAGTAAATGGGTGATTGAGTGAGCGGGTGAATGGCTGACTAAGTGAATGGGTGTATGATGGCTTTCTGTGCTTAACCTCGACGCCGTTTGTGACATAATAATACAAGAAAATAGGAGCATAAGGAGTCTGCACGTAGCCAGGCAGCCACTAACTCATAGAAACTCCAGTACGCCTAACACACCCCACTAGTTCTCCTTTTCTTTCTACTCTTTATGGTCAAGTTTTTAAGAATAATCGGCATCCCTTACACAGTGCTTTGCCTGATCCTTTACTCTTGCTCACAATGTTTTCTTCCGTCGTTGACAAATTTATGGAATCTGTTACCCAATGAGATTGTCCTTTCTGCAGACATTTCTACATTTAAGTCTCGTGTGAATGTCTTTTTGAAACAGTAATTTTATTTTTCCTCATTTTTGCTTTGACTGGCCAGTTTCTTAAATATTCGTTGCCTTTGCTTTTCTCCAGTACCTTTTGGTATTTTGTGTGGTTCAACTTGTTGTATCTGCACCCTGGAAGGAGGTCTTGGTAGCTTATCATAATAACAACAATAATAAAAATAATAATAATAATAATAATAATAATAATAATAATAATAATAATAATAATAATAATAATGGTAATGATAATGATATAATGATAATAATAATGATAATAATAATAATAATAATAATAATAATAATAATAATAATAATAATAATAATAATAATAATAATAATAATAATAATAATAATAATAATAATAATAATAATAATAATAATAATAATAATAATAATAATAATATTAATGATGCGAAACTAGTCAGGAGTAAACACTCGATCCCTAGCCCGTGTTTCCTTCACCACCTTTCATCAATAATAATAATAATAATAATAATAATAATAATAATAATAATAATAATAATATATTGACACTCGCCTTATGACTGATAAAAAGCTGTTCCACTTCAACATTTCATATGTAAACTAGTTCTTGTGTTTAGTAAATCTGAACTTTACGAACGTAAAGCCATTCCTGCGAGTGTTATCAGAAAGAGGATTGAAGTAAAAGGGATGGTAAAAAAGGAAAGGAAGGTAAAATAGAAAGGCAAAAGAACGAATGACAAAGCTATTCCTGTGAGCCTTGTCGGAGAAAGAAAGGAAAAAAAGAAAAAGAAAGGAAACAAGGGAAAAGAAAGAAGAACAAAAGGGAAGAATGAATAAAGAGGTAACGAAGGGATGGAAGAAGAGGCTTCTCCTGCGAGTCTCACCCGGAGAAAGAAAATAAAAGTAAAAGGAATGGAGAAGGAACGAAAGGAAAAATGAAAAAAGAAAGCAGAATAGATATGAAGAATGTGAAAAGCAGTAAAGAAGGGTAAAGGGAAGGTATGAGAGGAAAAAAAATGGCACCATGATCTGAAATGATTTAACTTAAGGCTGTTCCCATGAGTCTCTTCCTGCCTCTTTGATATCTGAAGCTTATTTGCGTCGCCCCTGATTAACCCTTCACCTATTTATAAACATCAATCGAGGCTCCTCCACCTTCGCCTTGCCGGAGAATGCGATGTAAGGCGATTAAACTTGTCCGTGAAGGGAAGACTCTCGGCCCCTGAAGCACCTTTGTCATCCTCCTCGGCACAGATTCTGGCACACCGAGACACGTTTTAAGTAAACTTGAAGGCATACGAGGCTGGAGACTAAAGCATTCTCCTTTATTTTGCATTAAGGAGGCCAACCTATTTTTTGTCGTCCTCCTTTGCAAAGATTCTAACATGCCGATACAGATTTGATAATAAGGAGTCAAAACTTTTGTTTATTGCTATCCTCCTTTTGTTATTCTCCTTGTAGAGCTTATTTCTCCCAAAAATCAGAATCAAATATTTCTTGACACAATTCCTTCCACTGAACTGAAAAGTTAATCACGAGTGAGTCTATTTCTTCTTACCGCCAGAATCCAACAATTCCCAACACTGGATTAACACTAAAGTAAAAGATTATTCATGTGAGATATTTCTTCCCACACTCGGAACGCCACACTCCCCGACACTGAACGCCCTCCGCCACTCCTCGCCACTCCTCGCAGCGTTTTGATCTGTTCTAATTAGTCTGCCGACCCTCCCGCCACTCCCAGGCTTGCTGCACCGGAACTACATCAATCCTGAGCCCGAGTCGTCGGTGTATATAATAAACAGAGACAGATGGGTAGATTTTTTTGTAGTTAGGCGGACAGGTGATATATTTATTGTGCTTGTTTGTGTTTTGTAATGGCTAATACTGATAAAATATTATTGTTGTTTTAAATTTATTATTATTTTATTTATTTGATTCTTTTTTTTTTATGGGGAGTCACCCATGAAGTCAGTAATGCAATCAATATATCTAATGTTTTTTTTTGGTATTGATAAACTGTTTACGACTTATTATTATTATTATTATTATTATTATTATTATTATTATTATTATTATTATTATTATTATTATTATTATTATTATTATTATTATTATTATTATTATTATTATTATTATTATTATTATTATTATTATTATTATTATTATTATTATTATTATTATTATTATTATTATTATTATTAGTATTATTAGTAGTAGTAGTAGTAGTAGTAGTAGTAGTTGTAGTAGTAGTAGTAGTAGTAGTAGTAATAGTAGTAGTAGTAGTAGTAGTAGTAGTAGTAGTAGTAGTAGTAGTAGTAGTAGTAGTAGTAGTAGTAGTAGTAGTAGTAGTAGTAGTAGTAGTAGAGTAGAAGTAGTAGTAGTAGTATATTAGAAGTAGTAGTATTAGTAGTAGTAGTAGTAGTAGTAGTCACAGTCACAGTCATTGGCGGGTGGGGAATGAATTGCTTTGTGACAGGATATGAGAGAATATACCGCTCACAACGCAACTCTAATAGATGGAGGCCCGTATAAATAGAAAAAGTAGTAGTAGTAGTAGTAGTAGTAGTAGTAGTAGTAGTAGTAGTAGTTGTTGTTGTTGTTGTTGTTGATGTAGTAGTAGTATCAACATGAACACTACATGCAAATCATCTTTCGTACCAATAACCGTAGCTTCTGCTTACTGACCTCGTTCGTCGTTACAAGCATTAATATACGAAAAAAAACTCAAATATAATCCCTGACAACATAATCATCACAATGATGAATGCAAGTGTGATGAGGAGAAAATGATGATCAGTGTAAAAGAAAAAGAGTCACTGAACGGAGAAACAACATAAAAATAACAAACAGCGGGAATAATTATAACCAAACGAGGCGAAAGAGAGTATGTAGAAACGAAAAAACAATACGAGACTGGCGGGAGATGAATGATTAATGAGGCGATCTAATGAAGGATGTTTGTGTGTGTGTGTGTGTGTGTGTGTGTGTGTGTGTGTGTGTGTGTGTGTGTGTGTGTCTGTGTGTCTTTGAAAATGCCAGAGGATAAAAAATATAGCATGAAAAATAGGGATAATTATATAAAAAGACAATGATTACTACAACTACTACTTCCACCATTTTATAAACATATCTAAGCAACAGTAACAGCATAAAAACAGCAACAAGAACAATAACAGCAAGAAGAAAAAGAAGACATCTTTAACAACATGAACAAACAATAATTATTTCTCTCCGTGACTGACGCGGCGACTTTCTTCCACGACAAGAGAAAAGAAAGAAAAGAAAAAAAAAAGCTAAGAGATAAAACCGTCGAATTACCGAGACACAAGACTGTTTTGAATACTAACCAAGCGAGGGGAGAGAGAGAGAGAGAGAGAGAGAGAGAGAGAGAGAGAGAGAGAGAGAGAGAGAGAGAGAGAGAGAGAGAGAGAGAGAGAGAGAGAGAGAGAGAGAGAGAGAGAGAGAGAGAGAGAGAGAGAGAGAGAGAGAGAGAGAGAGAGAGAGAGAGAGAGAGAGAGAGAGAGAGAGAGAGAGAGAGAGAGAGAGAGAGAGAGAGAGAGAGAGAGAGAATGGCCGGATGTGGGGGCAGCGTGGAGAGCACAAAAAAAATGGAAGGGAGAGGTTTAGAGGAAAAGAAAGAAAAGATAAAGCAAAGAAGAATGTGGGAAGAAGAGAGAAGATAAAGTAAAATAAAAAGGCAGATTTATCTTCCTGTTACCTTCATCCCTCCCTTCCCTTCCCTGCCACCGAGGTAGGATAATCCTGCCTCCAAGGTTCAAACACTTTCTTGCTGCTCTTCCTCACCTATTACATTCCACCTTTTTTCATCTCCCGAATCTTCCCCTCTCGTCTCCTATCCCCTCTTCCCTCTTTTCTATAATTATCAAACCCTCTTTTATTACATTCCTGTCTTTCCTCTCCTTCTCTAACCCCATTTTCCTCCTCTTTCCTTTCCTCTTGCCTTTCAAGACTTTTTTTTCCCTCTCGTCACTTCCCTCTCTCCCTCCCCATCCATTTCTCTCCTTTCCTCTTTTTTTTTTTTTTGCGCGTTCACCTGTAGCGCCGGTAGGCTTTCTTCAGGGGGCTGGTGATCGGCCCAAGCCCTTCATGGCACAAGCAGTTTTTATAGTGGCGCCATTTACGCTTGGCTCATACTGACCCCCGGAACTCATTCTTGATTCATTTGGACGGTTTCTTCTATAGAGTCCGGGTTGATGGGTGGTCTTCAGGACAGCATGTGGGTAGTCTTAGGCCACTCGGCGGTGCCTGAAAAATCCCAGGTGGTAGCGGGCGGATTCGAACCGACGTCGTCCATGGTGCGGTGAATGCAGGGCCCGCGCGCTAACCACCCAACCACTTCCTACCCTATCCACATTTTCCTCTCCCCCTCTTTCCTCACCCTTTTACTCCATATCTTTCTTTCTCTCTATTCTCCTTTCCTCTCTTTTTGTCCATATCCCTTCTTTTCTTCCCTTGTCCTATCCCCTTCCCCTCCTACTTACCCCTCTTTCCCTCCACTTCTTTCCCCTCCCCTTCCCTTCTACCCTACCCCTCTTTCCCTCTTCTTCTCTCCCCTCCCCTTCCCGCTATCCTACCCCTTTCTACCTCTCCTTCCTCCCCCTTCCCTTCCCTTCCCTTCCCTTCCCACCTCCCTCCTTTGCTTGATGGAAATAATAAAGAGGCTTATGAGTTGCAGCTGCGGTGTTATATATTTCGGAGGGAGAAAAGGGGACATTTTCCCTCGTCTTTTATTACATCCCAGTATTTTACCGCCCGTGTGGATTTTTTGTATTATTTTATTTTATGAGCGTGTAGGGGTGGGGACAGTGGGGTGCGGGGGTTGTGTTGTGTGTGTGTGTGTGTGTGTGTGTGTGTGTGTGTGTGTGTGTGTGTGTGTGTGTGTGTGTCATTTTTTAGTGTGTGTTTGCCTTTCTGTATCTATATGTCTGTCTATCTATATATCTTCACCACCACCACAATCACCTCCCCGTATCCCCAACCCCCTCAACCCCCCCACACAACCACCACCATCATGCACTCATTCCACCTTCTACTTAGTTCGCCGTCTCTGTTCCATTCCCGCCCCGCCTCGCATCCGCCTGTCATATTCCCGTTCAAGACCCATTGAGGGACTCCCGCTGGCTGGGAACACTGGACGGGGAAAGGGAAAAAGAGAAAGGGGGCGGAAAAGTAACGAGAGGATAAAGAAAGGAGAGTCATGGATGTGGATTTCGTTTGTTTCTTATTTTTCCTTTCTTTTTTCTTTGTTTTCTCTTTAAAATTCGCTTTTTTGTTGGTTATTACTTATACTCGTTTATAATTACCAATATTAAAAAGTAGAAATCAATAGTTCATAATCATCCTCTCATCAATTTCCTCTTTTTTCTTACTTTCTTTTTTTTTCTTTTTCTTCATTTTGTTCCCAATTTTTTGTTTGTTTTGTTTTTCTTGTTTTTTGGAGTGTATGTGAGAGTACTAGAATGTGTGTGTGTGTGTGTGTGTGTGTGTGTGTGTGTGTGTGTGTGTGTGTGTGTGTGTGTGTGTGTGTGTGTGTGTGTGTTTCTTTTTTTCTTGTGGACAAGAGGATGTGGAAGAGTGTGAGTAAAGACGGAGATTGGAGGTGGTGACGGATGAGTGATATGATTTATGAAGAGAAGGAGGAGGAGGAGGAAGAAGAAAAAGAATACAGTAGTGTGTGGAGAACCGCGGGGCAAGCACACTCAAAAATAAATAAGAGAAGGAGGAGGAGGAATGACTTCTTGTTTCCTTTCTTCCTTTCTTTCATTCTCTCATTCTTCCTTTTCTTCTGTCAACTGTTCATTCTTCTTTTGCATCATATTTAAAAAAAAATATTAAGAGAATTAAGAAGAAGGAAAATAATGATATTATTAATAAGAAAAAAGATAAAGATAAAGAAGAGAAGGAGAGAGAAGACGGAAAAGAGAAAGATAAGGACTAGGAGGGAAAAAGGAAGAAAAGAGAGGCGAAGGAGAGAGCAACGGATTGGAGGAGGAAGGAAAGAAGCAGAAGAAGGAGGAGGCCGTTAAGAGGGAAGAGGAGGAGGAGGAGGAGGAAAGTTGGAAAGTTTCGTTTAGTCGGCGCAATATCTATGGTCATATGCCGGAGAGAGACAGGAGGGGAAGGAATTATAGGAGAAGGGAGCAGATCCCAGGAGACGGGACACAACCCCCGATTAATACCTGGTACCCATTCACTGCTGGGTGGACAGAGGCGGAGGGTATCGGAAAAGCCGCCCAAATTTTTCCGCTCCGCCCGGGAATCGAACCCGGGCTCTCTCGGTTGTGAGCCGAGTGTGCTACCCACTGCACCACGAAGCCCCCGAGGGGGAGAGGGAGGAGGAGGAGTTGAAAGGGAAGAGGAAGAGGTAGAAGAGGAAGAGGAGGGGGAAGAGGAGGAGGAGAAGGAGTTGAAAGGGAAGAGGAGGAGGTAGAAGAGGAAGAGGATGGGGAAGAGGAGGAGGTAGAAGAGGAAGAGGATGGGGAAGAGGAGGAGGAGGAGGAGAAAACGTGATAGCAGTGATGGAGAATAATTTTGGATTTTCACAAGAAGTGGAAGAAGACAGTGCGAGAGAGAGCAGAGAAAGAAAAAAAATACATGCATGAGTTGGGAAGATTATGACATAGAAAGCATAAAAAAGTGCTGCATTATAAAGCAAGGGAGAGAGAGAGAGAGAGAGAGAGAGAGAGAGAGAGAGAGAGAGAGAGAGAGAGAGAGAGAGAGAGAGAGAGAGAGAGAGAGAGAGAGAGAGAGAGAGAGAGAGAGGTTGTTAGTCTTTTACTACATATATTTTTAAAGCATATTTTATTTTCTCTCTCTCTCTCTCTCTCTCTCTCTCTCTCTCCCCTTGCTTTTATAATGCAGCACTTTTTTTATGCTTTCTATGTCATAATCTTCCCAACTCATGCATGTTTTTTTTCTTTCTCTGCTTTTTCTCCCTCTCTCCGTTTCTCTTTCATTCTCCCCTCTTTCCTTTCCTTCTCTGCGTCATCTCCTTTATCCCTTTCTTCTTTTTTTCCTTCTAAGTTTCGTTGCCACAACATTTATGTACAGTTAAACAGTCGTGTGTGTGTGTGTGTGTGTGTGTGTGTGTGTGTGTGTGTGTGTGTGTAATTCACCTCTTGGTCTGCTGCGGGTCTCTCTCGAGACAGCCAGCCGTTCCCCTACGGAAGAGCACAGAGCTCATAGTACCGATCTTTAGGTAGTGCTGAGACCACTCACACACAACACACCGCGACAACGTCACAACTCCGTGCCTGATGTCGCGTACCTACTCACTGCTAGGTGAACAGGGACTACACGTGAAAGAAGATAAACCCAACTTATCTCCACCCGGCCGGGGAATCTAACCCCGGTCCTTCTGGTTGTGAGGCAGACGCTCTCTCCACTGAGCCGTGCGTGTGTGTATGTGTGTGTGTGTGTGTGTGTGTGTGTGTGTGTGTGTGTGTGTGTGTGTGTGTGTGTGTGGGGGTGTGTGTGTGTGGGTGTGTGTGGGTGTGGGTGTGTGTGGGTGTGGGTGTGTGTGTATGTATTTATCTAGTTGTATTTACCTAGTTGTGACATACGGGAAAAGAGCTACGCTCGCGCTGTCCCGTCTCCATATCCGCTTTTATCCAACTTTTCCTTAAGAATTATGAATGTTTCTTGCACAAACCACCTCCTCCTCCAGTCCATTCCACAGCTCAATGTTTCTGTTTGGGAAGCTAAACTTTTTCACATCTCTCCTATACGTGGTCGCCCTCAACTTCTTTTCATGTCCTCTTAAGGTTTCTCTCTCGCTCCACATACACAGGATTCTCCACCCCACTCGCCACCCTGTGTGTGTGTGTGTGTGTGTGTGTGTGTGTGTGTGTGTGTGTGTGTGTGTGTGTTTCTTAAAATATGGTATTAACAAACATATGATTACAAGGTTTTCAAAGTGTTAAAAGAAGAAGAAAAGATGAAGTCTGAAAAGTGCGAGGCGCGATGGAAGAAAAAGTAAAAAAAGAGAAAAGCTAATTAAGAATATATTAAAAAAGAACTTTCCGCCGACTCATAAAGACTCGGGAAACAAAAGGGAAAGGTTATCAGCGGGAAAATATCCTTCAATAAAACGACGCCGAAAAGATTAAACTGTTTCTCGGCCTATGAAAGAGGAGGAAGAGGGAGATTAGCAGGAGGGAAGAAAGAGGCTGCGATTATCTGATACTGGAGGGGCTGTGCTTTATTATGTACTACTACAAATACTGCTGTGTTTACTATTACTACTACTACTGCCAATAATAATAATAATAATAATAATAATAATAATAATAATAATAATAATAATAATAATAATAATAATAGTGATAATAATAATAGTGATAATAATAATAATAATAATAATAATAATAATAATAATAATAATAATAATAATAGTAGTAAATAATAATAATATTGACACGTCACCAATCGATGTTCTCTTACCTGAAATGAGAAAAAAAATACATTAGTAATTTTCTTCAGAAATATATCTATCAATCTGTTTTTACCATTCTCGCGAATGATTTAGTTTCCTTATTCCTTAGGCTGAAAATCTACATGTTAAAGATGTATTTTAATAGTAAATTCGTCCAAGGAACAACTACAAAAAGAAGGGGTTGGGGTGCGGGGGTCCAACGCATGTGGAAGGTTGGGACGGTGGTGCTTGGGGGTGGAGGAGGGTGGCTGGGTGCAGTGTGGTGGGGCTGATGGGGGTGCTGAAGAGCAGCCTGTGTGTGTGTGTGTGTGTGTGTGTGTGTGTGTGTGTTGCTATGGAGTATATATAGCAGGGATATAGTAGGAAAAATAAAAAGAGGAAAGTCATTATAAACATTTATCCTGCAGAAGAAAATAAAAATAAAAAAACGCGAAAACAACACCTCTGAATCATGAGAGAATACTGAACAAAAATAGTTAAATATATTGATTATTACGAGAGAGAGAGAGAGAGAGAGAGAGAGAGAGAGAGAGAGAGAGAGAGAGAGAGAGAGAGAGAGAGAGAGAGAGAGAGAGTATTTACTGGTGTCGTCCTTCATGGGTGTTAGCCTCGCGTCATCGTCTCCGTCATCATCGCAAGTGACTAACGAGCCTCATTACCGTTGGTTTGGTTATTCACTGTTGTCATAACCATCATCAGAATCTGCATCCTCGCTGTCTTTATTGTATTATTGTTATTTTTTCGTTCGTATTTTTTTATTGTTAACTTTTTTATTCGTTTAATCATCACTACCGAATATGTCAGTGTTTTCTCTCATTGCTATCATTGTTTTCTTTCTTCGTAATAGACATGTCATTGCTTCTGTTCATTTCCTACATACTTCCCCTCTGATAAAAGTTTTAATTAGTTCATCATCATCATCGTCGTCATCATAGTCTTTTTCTTTGTCAGTGTAATCTGCTCCTCTACTTCCTCCTCCTCCTCCGTTATTTCTCCAGGTATTTACTTTCCGTTCATCTTTCCAATCCGTGTTCTCCTCCTCTTCTTCCCCATCCTCCTTTCCCTACTCCTCCGCCTATTCCTCGTCCTCCTCCGTCTCCACTATTTCCGACATCGTCACCCCTATACCTATCATCCTACCCATCTCCACTTACCTCCTCTCCTGTTCCTCCTCCTCCTCCTCCTCCTCCTATTAGCCTCCCCGGACCCACTACGCCAACTTTAGGCTCTTGGGAAGAAACAAGATGGCTCCTTAACCTGCTTCTCTCTCTCTCTCTCTCTCTCTCTCTCTCTCTCTCTCTCTCTCTCTCTCTCTCTCTCTCTCTCTCTCTCGTTATCTCTTTTTTGACTAACGGTAACTCCTTTTTCCTCCTCCTCCTCCTCCTCCCCAGATGTATTAAGGGAAAACGTGCAAGGAAGGAAAAAGGAAATTGTTTAATTATTGAAGTAAAAAAAAAAAAAAAAGGAATGAAAGTAATAAACGAGGAATAAAGTAAGAACATTTTAGTCTCTCAAATAAAAGTGAAAGCCAACACCGTACCACCACCACGTTTGCTACTACTACTACTACTACTACTACTACTACTACTACTACTTATGTTACTACTTATAAAATACTCGTACCAAAAAATCTCATCACAATCGATAACGTGTGGAACGACTTCGAAGATAAGCTTTTGGGGGTAGAGAAGGCTACAGCGCCTACGAAACCCAGGCGAGTAAATGGTGCCGTAGATCCACCGTGGATGACCAGAGAAATAAAAAGGGCAATAATCTTTAAAAAAAAGGAATTATAACCTAATGAAAGAGTGACACAGCCGAAGCCCGTACACAGTACAACACCAGCCTCAGAGCTTGTCGCACCCTTATTCGGAGTAGTAAACGCAGCTATGAAAAACAAATAGCACGCGACATGAAGACCAACTCAAAAAAATTCTTCACATACATCAGATCGAAAAAGAAAGTAAAATCCAATAATGGTCCCCTGACAGACGAGACTGGATCTGTAAATCAGGACAGTAAACAGATGGCCAGAATCCTCAACAATAACTTCGCTTCCGTATTCACAGTCGAGGACATCAAAACCATTCCCGAGGGCCCTGACCCGCCTAAGAGGGATCACGCCCCTGAAAATTGACTCAATATTCGACCAAGAAGTGAAAAGTATTTGGACAAACTCGACACGAACAAGTCACCGGGACCCGACATTATGTCCCCACGGTTATTAAAAGAGCTTAAACAACAAATACTTCAGCCACTCACTAATATATTCAACCGATCAGTTCAATTGAACAAGGTCCCGGAAGACTGAAAGATTGCAAACGTAACACCGTTTATCAAATAGGAGACAAAAGCGTTGCATTAAACTACAGGCCCAAAAGTTTGACATCAGTGGCAGGAAAAATACTTGAAAAGATTATTAGAGACAAACTTGTTAAGTTTCTAGAAGACAATAATGTAATCTCCGACACCCAGCATGGCTTCAGAAACAAGCGCTCCTGCCTAACGAATTTATTAGACTTCTTCCAAGGTATATATAAGAACTGGGATGCCCACATCCCCAGTGATGTTATATACCTGGACCTTCAGAAAGCCTTCGACAAGGTACCGCACGAGGGACTCTTTAAGAAATTGCACTCGGCGGGCATTGGAGCCAATCTGATCGCGTGGATAAGAGATTGGCTCACCGGTAGAAAACAACGAGTACTACTCAACGGACAGCCTTCCGATTGGCTTCCAGTCACTAGTGGAGTGCCTCAAGGGTCAGTGTTGGAACCCTTTCTCTTTCTCATATATATATATATATATATATATATATATATATATATATATATATATATATATATATATATATATATATATATATATATATATATATATATACATCACTGACCTAGAATCAGGACTGAAATCCACAATATCGAAATTTGCTGATGACACCAAGGTGGGTGGAAAGGCCCTCACAAAGAACGACTACGAAATCATTCAGAAAGACCTCAATCACACTATCGAATGGTCGGAAAAATGGCAAATGTCCTTCAATGTTGACAGATACAAAGTCATGCACATTGGGTCTAGAAATAATAAACAAAAATACATCATGAATAGAAAACCTCTGCAGGCGATGCAGGAGGAAAAGATCTTGAGTCACTATCAACAGTGACCTGAAACACGTGAATCACTGTAAAAAAGCATACAACAAAGCCAACACTATGCTCGGGTTCATAGCGAGGAACTTCGAGTGTAAAACGCCAGACGTGATGCTATCCTTGTATAATTCCATGGTAGGACCGCACCTCGAGTATGCAGTACAGTTTTGGCCTCCTAATTACTGTAAGGACATTGATTTACTGGAAAGGATTCAACGACGCGCCACGAAAATGATTCCAACCTTAATGGCCCAACCGTACGAGGAAGGACTCAAGCGACTCAATCTCTTTACATTGAAGAAAAGACGCCTAAGAGGGGATAAGATTCAAGTCTTCAAGTACTTGAAAAAAATAAATAATGTCGATTACTCCAAATTCTTTGAACTGCAAACCAACTCAAGAACTAGAAATAACGGTTTACCCATTCAGTCGAGTCGATGTATCACAGACACTGAAAGGAGTTTCTATTCAAACCGAGTCATCCGCCACTGGAACAATCTTCCCTCAGAAGTAGTTAATGCAAATACCATCAACTCCTTCAAATATATAATCGACCGTCATTTCGCTGCGTCGGGAATAAACTCAATATCGAGGTGCTTTCATTTGCTCCTCAACATCGAGGTGCTTTCATCTGCTCCTCAACATCGAGGTGCTTTCATCTGCTCCTCAACATCGATGTGCTTTCATCTGCTCCTCAAGCCCCAAGTGGCTGTCGAGCAGATTAAATCACCAAAGCGGGCGACCTCGTAATGAGCTAATAGGCTTTATGTTGCCTGCATTTCCATGTTCCCATGTTTCCTCCTCCTCCTCCCCGATCTTTAAAAAAGGAGATAAAAAAACAAGCCAGTAATTATCGTCCCATCAGCCTTACGTCTGTCCTAATTAAACTATTCGAAAAAATAATCAGGGATAAAATGATCACTTTCCTTGAAACAAATGATTTGATAACTGATAGTAAGCATGGATTTCGTAGTAATCGGTCTTGCCTTACCAACCTATTAACCTTTTTCAACGATGTTTATACATGTTGGGACGCCCGAAGCGTTTGATAAAGTTCCTCACGTTAGGCTTATTTCAAAACTGCGTTCTCACCCTTCTTCCTCCCATTGGTCCTTTCCTTCCTTTCTTTTTTTCTCCGCTTCCTACCTGCTTTCCCCGCTCCCTCCTTTTCCCCACCCGTTCCCGTTTTCCCTCTCCCTTTCCCCTCTCTTAACCCCGTCCGTTTACCTTCTCTTCCTCCTTGCTAGCCATTTGCTGGGTTTTCATCCTCCTCTGCTGATAGTTAACCTGTTTACCTGTTGCTTTACTTGTGTGTTTAGCCAAGTATCTGCCCGTTTTTTTTTTTTTTTATCTGTAGGAATGTGTTTTATCTTTGTATGTTATGTGTATGTTTGTCTTTTGCATGTTATTTCGGTATATCTTCTATAAAATGATATTTTCTGTTACATGTATGTATTTCATTTAATTATATAATATGCATATCTTTGTCTATTTTGTCTATTATACGCCTCCGTGGTCTAGTGGTTAACGTGCCTGGCTTCTATTCCATGGGCCCGGGTTCGAATCCCGGCCCGGGCAATCGGCGTGCAGCTCACCCAGCTGTTCATCCTCCCTTTCGGGCTGGTCGATAAATGGGTTCCTGGGGAAACCTGGGGAAGGTAAAATGTAGTAACCCGGATGTCACACTGGCCCTGTGTCCCGGGGTAATGGGCTCCCTCCCACCACAGGCTAAAAGGCCAATGTTACGGATATGAGCACCGAGGCCACGCGCTGCTACAGCGTATGCCCCCAACTTTAGCTACCTTTTGTCTATTTACAACGTTTTATTAATCTATTTTATGTACGTCGTGTTATCAGTGTCATGTGTACTTCAGTATATGTATCGTGTGCGTTCGTCTGATGTTTCATGTTTCTTTGTGTATTTACCGATCAACGTATTTTTAGTTCTGTGCTAAAACTCTTAGGAAGTTACGTTCATATTTTGAGGTTAGTATTCATGGTAAGAAATCCATGTGGTGAAAATATGAGAACGTAAATATTTACCTCCACAGTCAGAGAGGAAATCAAATGAGGGTTTTGGTGAAGAGAGAAGCTAACTTCCCTTATGTATTCCTTGTCGTAAATGGAGAAGAAACGTAATATAAATTAATTGAAAGGATATAATTAGGGGTCTGGAAAAGCGATAGAATAATAGGTTGAAGACTGGGAAATTAATGGATTTAAAAATAATACCGTAGAAAAAAAGGAGTGACTTTTTGGTGACTGAAGAAGCGAGTAAAAGGAGAAAGAAATCTGAAAATAGATTATACTAAAAAAAAGTGAAAGAGAAGGGATGAAAAAAGATAAAAAATACCTTTGGACTGGAAGAAGATAAATAGCAAATATTCTTGGCTGTCTCTCATTATTACAGATACAAATAAAACATATGGAGACCTTGTGGAAAATATACTAAATGAGAAAGGATTAGAGGAAAGGAATAGTAGGTGTCGCCTAACACGAAAAGAAAGAATCCGTAAAAAAAGATAACAAAGCTGGTTGTCTTCAGTCTTCAGAAAGGAAAGAAAGAGAATGAGGGGAGAGAAAAAGCTAAAAGGAAAGATGAAGTAGTTGAGATAAAAGAGGAGCCGAGGATCCCTTGGGTCGCCTCGTGCTCAGGCCATTACAGAGGAGGTGTGGAGGCTGAGAGGCGGCGAGGAGGCGCGGGGAGGATGCGGACGAGGAAGGAAGAGGGAAAGAAGACAGATGGAAGAGAGATAGTGAAGAAAACGTGAAGAGGAACAAACAGTAAAGAAAAATATGGAAAAAGATGATGAATGTAGTAAGAGGGAAAGGAAAATAAGAGGAAAAAAAAACCAGGAGGAAAAGGACTAACAGGGGAAAGAAAGTAAGAGGGGGAAGAAGTAAGAGAAAATGGAAATTTAGTGGAAAAGAAAGTATGAGGAAAATAATGTAAAAGGGAACGGACATTAAGGGGAAAAGGAAGAAAAGGAAAGTAGAAGGAAAGGAAATAAGATGAAAATGAAATAAGATGAAGATGAAGTAAGGAAGAGGATACCAAGAGGAGACAGTAAGAGTATAGAAATATTACCACCTTCCCCTCAGCACACACACCTGCCTGACATAACGAGGCGCAGGAGGAGGAGGAGGGAGAGGGAGGGAATGAAGAGACTAAACACCTTTTTTTTACAACGCTTGTATTAAACACGAGCATTATACTTTTTTCATTCTAATTGTGTTTATATCGGACCACTGCGTCGGCGGGGAGTTTTTATTGTTTTATTTTATTTGATCTTTTAATCCGTCTCTCGACCGAGGTGACGGCCGCCATCAATTTTTCTCTTTTACATCTGTCTAGCTTTGTGTTAGGCTTGGTAACGGTGACGGAGGAGGAGGAGGAGGAGGAAGAGAATGGGGATGAGTTTTGATGGTGAATGGTGATGGTGATGTTGGTGAAGTCAGTGTGCGTAAAGTGCCTCTAGGGATGAGTGTGGTGCGTGAAGATGGTGGTGATAGTGTGAAATGAAGGTGATGGTGATGTTCGTTTAGAATAGATGTTGGGTGAATATTGTAGTAGTGGTGAGGATGCTGAAAGGAAGACGGTGAGGATACCCGAGGGGTGTTTGCTGAAGAATGTGGCAGTGGTTGTGATAGGGATGATGAATTATTTATTTACCCAACTCGGACACTGAAATAGGCTGTTTATTTCCATCACCACAGCTACAACCTTTCCCAGCATCATTTTCTTGCCAGTAGCTCCCTTTGCTAACTATTCTTTCCCTAACTTATATGTTGGAATTATCGCATTTTCCACAGTTCATTCATTCCTAATTTTATATTCTTAAGTGTTGTAATAAGATTTTTTTTTTCTTTACCACAGACTCACCCATTACAATTTGCATCTCTTCCCCTTACTTGAACGTTCTCATAAGCATTGCTTTTTCTAATTCTTCCCGTCACTTCTGGCATCTAGCCAAAAACATCTCCAAGTTCACTTCTTCATCTTTCCCTCCTCTCCTTAGTCCTGACGGGAACACCGCTGTCTCATCTATCTCTAAGGCTGAACTCTTCTCTCAAACTTTCTCTAAAAACTCCACTTTGGACGATTCTGGGCATATTAATACCTCATACTCATCCACCCTCTGACTCCTTTATGCCTGTTATTAAGATTCTTAAGAGTGATGTTTCCTATGCCCTCTATGGCCTCAATCCTCAGAAGGCTTATGGACCTGATGGAGTGCCTCCTATTGTCCTTAAAACTGTGCCTCCGTGCTGTCACCCTGCCTGGTCAAACTCTTTCGCCTCTGCCTGTCAACATCTACCTTTCCTTCCTGCTGGAAGTATGCCTTCATACAGCCTGTGCCTAAGAAGGGTGACCGTTCCAATCCCTCAAACTACCGTCCTATAGCTTTGCTTTCTTGTCTATCTAAACCTTTTGAATCTATCCTTAACCGGAAGATTCAAGAGCATCTTTCCATTTCTGACCTTCTATCTGATCGCCAGTATGGGTTCCCCAAGGGGCGTTCTACTGGCGATCTCCTTGCCTTCCTAACTGATTCTTGGTCATCCTCTCTTAGCCGTTTCGGTGAAACCTTTGCTATTGCGCTGGACATACCAAAAGCCTTTGATAGGGTCTGGCACAAATCTTTGCTTTCCAAACTACCCTCCTACGGTTTCTATCCTTATATCTGTATCTTTATCTCCAGTTTCCTCTCTGACCGTTCTATTTCTGCTGTGGTAGACGATCACTGTTCTTCCCCTAAACCTATTAATAGTGGTGTTCCGCAGGGTTCTGTCCTATCTCCCACTCTCTTTCTGTTGTTCATTGATGATCTTCTTTCCAAAACAAACTGTCCTATCCATTCTTACGCCGATGACTCTACTCTGCATTATTCAACTTCTTTTAATAGAAGACACACCCTACAGGAACTAAACTATTCCAGGCTGGAGGCTACAGAACGCTTAGCCTCAGACCTTACTATTATTTCCGATTGGGGCAAAAAGAGCTTGGTGTCCTTCAGTGCCTCAAAAACACAGTTTATCCACCTATCCACTCGACACAATCTTCCAAACAACTATCCCCTAATCTTTGACAACACCCAGCTATCACCTTCTTCAACAATGAACATCCTCGGTCTATCCTTAACTCAAAATCTCAACTGGAAACTTCATATCTTTTCTCTTACTAAATCAGCTTCCTCGAGGCTGGGCGTTCTGTACCGTCTCTGCCAGTTCTTCTCCCCCGCACAGTTGCTATCCATTTACAGGGCCTTGTCCGCCTTCATATGGAGTATGCATCTCATGTGTGGGGGGGTCTTCGTGTCATCAGCTCTCCTCCTCATACTAATAGTCTTCTACCTCTTAAATTTCGCCGCCATGCTGCCTCTCTTTCTATCTTCTATCGATATTTTCATGCTGACTGCTCTTCCGAACTTGCTAACTCCATGCCTCCCCCCCTCCCGCCGCCCCGCCACACACGACTTTCTACTCAAGCTCATCCCTTTACTGTCCAAATCCTTTACGCAGGATTTAACGAGCATCTTCACTCTTTCATCTCTCTCGCTAGTAAACTCTGGAACAATTTTCCTTCATCTGTATTTCCTCCTGCCTACGACTTGAACTCTTTCAAGAGGAGGGTATCAGGACACCTCTCCTCCCGATAGATTAACTATCTAGATTAGTTAAGAAAAACACCAGGATAGCAAAAAGGAACTATGAGATCAAAGTAGCAAATGAGGCGAAAAGTAATCCTAAGGGCTTCTTTCAGATGTATAGAACAAAAACACGGGAGAAAATTGGACCGCTGAAAACAAACACAGGGGAGCTAGTAGAAAATTACGAAAATATGAGCACATTGTTGAACGACTACTTCGTTTCAGTATTCACACAGGAGGATCGAACGACTATACCGGAAAGAGTTCAGGTGTACGAGGGCGGGGATGGCGATAAATTGAGGGATATAATCATTACCAGGCAAGTAGTTCAGGATGAGATAGATAAGCTTAAGAAGAACAAGCCGCCAGGTCCTGACGGGATATTTCCGAGGGTATTAAAGGAATTAGGTGATGTACTCAGTGACCCACTAACCGACATCTTTAAGATGTCGGTAAATACTGGCTATGTGCCGAGCCTATGGAAAGTAGCTAATGTGACGCCGATTTTTAAAAAGGGGGACAGGTCGGTTGCTTCAAACTATCGCCCAATTAGCTTAACATCGGTTATAGGCAAGATGCTGGAGTCCATGATAGCCAGGAACATTCGGGAGCATTTAGAAACATAGCTTAATTCACGACTCGCAGCATGGGTTCACAAAAGGTAGGTCATGCCTCACCAATCTCTTGTCCTTCTACAATAAAGTATTTGAGGCGGTTGACAGAGATGAAAATTATGATGTAATCTATCTCGATTTTAGTAAAGCGTTTGACAAAGATCCTCACCATCGACTGTTGCTTAAATTACAGGCTCACGGAGTAGAGGTAAAGTTTTGAACTGGGTCAAGGCGTGGCTTAGCAATAGGAAGCAAAGAGTGCAAATCAATGGTAAAAGATCTGACTGGGGATGTGTTACGAGTGAGGTCCCACAAGGTTCGGTATTAGGTCCACTTTTGTTTATTATTTATATCAATGACTTAGATACAGGAATTAGTAGTGATGTTAGTAAATTTGCAGATGATACCAAGATCGGTAGAGTAATTGAGTCGGATCAGGACGCTAGTATTCTCCAAGGTGAACTCAACAGATTGTATGACTGGGCGGATATATGGCAGATGGAGTTCAATGTAGGAAAGTGCAGTATTCTGAGTGTAGGTAGGAACAACCCCTCACATAACTATTGCTTAAATGACACTCTCATAAGCAGGTCTGGGTGCGAGAAGGATTTAGGGGTCTTAGTGAGCTCTGATCTCCGTCGAAGGGCACAATGCATTCAAGCTAGAAATCGAGCTAATAGGGTACTGGGATTTATTTCAAAGAGCGTAAGCAACAGAAGCCCCGAAGTCTTCCTCAAACTATATTTAGCATTAGTTAGACCTCATCTTGACTATGCGGTTCAGTTCTGGTCACCTTACTATAGAATGGATATCAAAATGTTAGAATCGGTGCAGAGGAGGATGACTAAGATGATTCAGGGGTTGAGAAACTTGCTATACGAGGAAAGACTCAAACATTTAAATTTGCATTCTCTAGAAAGGCGAAGGGTGCGTGGAGACATGATCGAGGTTTATAAATGGATGAAGGGCTTTAATAAGGGAGACATTCATAAGGTTTTGTTGGTAAGAGAACCGGGTAGGACACGAAGTAATGGGTTTAAACTGGATAAATTCAGGTTCAACAGGGACATGGCAAAAATTGGTTTACTAACAGGGTGGTGGATGAGTGGAATAGGCTTAGCAGTCATGTGGTGAGTGCCAATACAATTGTCACATTAAAAAATAGACTAGATAAATTCATGGACAGCGATATTAGGTGGGGTTAGATACACAGGAGCTTAGGGTCAAAGGAGCTGCCTCGTACAGGCCTACCGGCCTCCTGTAGACTCCTGCGTTCTTATGTTTTTATGTTCTTATGTTCTTATATTGATCTATCTTTCTGCCGCTCCTCTAACTCTTTTGGGAGCAGTGAGTATTGGGCTTTTTTTTTAACACTTGTTACCTTCTTTTGTGCCCTTGAGCTGACTCCTCTGCTGTAAAAAAAATAAAAAAGATTTTCTTCCCACCGTCAAGGTCACGCCCACGACTAACTTGATTCTACTCCCCTGACGAACGGTGAAGTAGGTTAGTTTTTCTCCTCCTTCTCCTCCTCCTCTTCCTCCTCCTCCTCCTCCCCCTCCTCCTCCTCCTCCTCCTCTCCCTACATTCCATTCCCTACATTCCATTCCCTAAACACACCCACACCTACACACCCACACCCACCCACACACAAACACACACACACACACACACACACACACACACACACACACACACACCGGCTAAATCGCCTCATCACACACAGCACTATCACACTCATACTCTCACACCGCCTCTTAGCAGATGAAAAGGTAATCGGTTTAAGGTTCCTCTTCCTTGTCTATAAACCCTCAGCTCCCTCCCTCTCCTTCCTTCCTTCCTCCTTCCCCTCTTTCTCCTTCTTCTTCCCATATATCAGCTCCAATGTTATCATCTCGCCCCCCCCTTCATGTTTTCCGTTCTTCCTATCTTTTTCCCTTCTTTCCTTCCTTTCTTCCTCCCTTCCCTCCTGGGTTAATATTTTGTCCTCATTAATTTGTGCGAATTTGATTCATGTATGTCGGTGTTATTAAAGAGTAGTCAGTAGTCTTAGGCCACTCAAAGGTGACTGGAAAATCCCAGCTTGTGGCTCCGGGCGGGGCGCGAACTCGCGTCGTCCTAGATGCTGCGCCATCACGCTGTCCACTCAGCCACTGCCTCCCCAAATTTACATCACTATGATATTAATTACGTACCTTTCTTTAGGAATCCTTAGCAATCTCAGTCCGACCAGTTTCCTTCTGCTTGTCTCCTATTAACCTCCTCCTCCCCCTTTCCTCCTCCTCCTCCTCCTCCTTATCATCATCATCATCATCATCATCCTCTTCCTCTCTCTCCCCCCCCCCCCCCCTGCGGTCAGGATACACACACTGTTACTGCGGAATCATCCACAAGACCCAAATTATTATCGGGCTCAGCCATTTAGCGCGTGTGTGTGTGTGTGTGTGTGTGTGTGTGTGTGTGTGTGTGTGTGTGTGTGTGTGTGTGTGTGTGTGTGTGTGTGTGTGTGTGTGTGTGTGTGTGTGTGTGTGTGTGTGTGTGTGTGTGTGTGTGTGTGTGTGTGTGTGTGTGTGTGTGTGTGTGTGTGTTTGTGTGTGTGTGTGTGTGTGTGTGTGTGTGTGTGTGTGTGTGTGTGTGTGTGTGTGTGTGTGTGTGTGTGTGTGTGCTGCCACGACCCACCAGTTGATTTGTACAATGAAAGTGTATGTTGTGTTAGAGAGAGAGAGATGGGAAGGATGGGGAGAGTGCTGTGCCGCTGCAGTCAATACAACGTTTAATGAATGTTATATAAAATGTAAACACACACACACACACACACACACACACACACACACACACACACACACACACACACACACACACACACACACAAACACACACACACACACACACACACACACACACACACACACACACACACACACACACACACACACACACACACACACACACACACACACACACACACACACACACACACACACACACACACACACACACACACACACACACACACACACACACACACACACACACACACACACACACACACACACACACACACACACACACACACACACACACACACACACACACACACACACACACACACACACACACACACACACACACACACACTTACTACATCCCTTTGTCCTATTAACGCCACTCCATCCGTCTCGAGATGCAGGTGTTTAATTAGACAGGTGTACAGGCTCGAATACGAAAAGATAAAACCACACTTTACGACCTAACAACGACAATCGGCGACCTGCAATTTGTGGGAGGTCGCACATGGTCGCGCGAGACCGTCATGTGTCTCCGTCCGCCATACGACCGAAAAGGTCGGCTGTAGTTTTTTGGTGCTGCACCAAAGTGTGACTGACGCACCGAACAGCAGATAATTTACATGACAAAATCTGCAACCTATCACGGCTCAGCAGCATCCTTTGGAAATAGTTGAAATGACATGTAAAAAAAAAAAGTCAGTTTAAGCTGGTACAAGAGAAAAAGCTGGCAATGGGCACCTCTAGAGGAAGTGAGTCGACAGAGGAAAGAGACCCAAGGAAAGCTGATGAAAGAGAAGGAAAAGGACACTGCAAAAAAGATGAAATGTTTGAACAGACAGTTGCGGTAGGCGGTGGCTGAGTGGTAAACGTGCTGGGCTCACATTCCCCACGCCATGGACAACGTCGGTTCGAATCCCCCACGCTACCACCTGGGATTTTTCAGTCACCGCTGAGTGGCGTAAAACTACCCACATGCTGTCCAGAAGACCAGCCATCAACCCGGACTCTAGAAGAAACCGTCCAGTGAATCAAGAATGAGTTCCGGGGGGCAGCATGAACCAAGCATAACTGGCGCCACTATAAAAATTGCCTGCGCCATGACGGGCTTGGGCCGACCATCTGGCAACTGAAGAAAGCCTATCGGCGCTATAGGCGGGGATGTAAAAAAAAATGGTAGAACGGAACATGTCAAGCCTCATATGCTGCGGTTTCATTAGATACATGACAGTTACGAGAAAGGAGTAGAAATGTCAAACGGGTGAATGTATAAGAAGATAGTAAGAGAGAGAGTAACCGTAAGGAAAAATAGATATAAAGACAAATAAATATAAAGTGAGATAAGTAGTGGAAATAGGAGGAAAAGAAGAAAAAGGTCAGTAGATATTGACGAAAGAAAATACTTTCGTATACACATAGCTGAAAGATAAACGATCATGAATATGACGTAGAATCACTTGAATCGTCTGTGGAAGGAAAAAACTGTCACTAAAAAAAGGAAGGAAAAAGTAAGAGTATAAAGTAAAAGCTATAAAAAGTAAAATTAAAGGAAAAAGTCAAACAATTAAATTGAAAAAAGTAAAAAAAACTCACTCTAAAAATCAAAGAAAGAGAAGCTAAGCAGCCCGAGGTGGCCTTTGTCCTGCGATGCCGCAACCAAAGAAAGGAATTGTGTTGCTTTATTGAATTAGTGGCCGACCCTGCTACCCCTCCTGCTCCTCCTCTTCCTCTACCTCCTCCTCCTCCTCCTCCTCCTGCTCTTTTTTTCTTCCTTTTCTTCCCTCACTACCACTCTCCACATCCCTCTTGTTCTTCTCTGCTCCTAAATCCCCTTCACTCCACCTCACCTCCCCTTCCACCACGTTCTCTTTCACTCTCCTCTCCTTTTCCTCTAACCACCCATCTCCACCTCTCCTCCTCTGTTCACTTTCCCTCCACTTTACCGACCTTCCCCCCACGTCCTCCACCCACATTCCTCCTCCTCCTCCTATCGCTGTCTCCTCACACCTTCCTGCCCCTCCTCTCCAACCAGTAATGCCCCCACCCCCCCACAGCCCCCTATTACCAGTCTCCAACCACTTCTCCCTCAATACGCCCCCTCCACCCTCTTACCTCTCCCCAGATAACGGACCTCGTGACCGCCTCGTTAGATCCGGGTTGAGTTGTTGGTGGATCTTTACCTCTGAGTTTTCTTTTTTGTTTGTTTATTTATTTTCGTTTTTAGTTAAGTATGAAGGATAGTTTATTTTTATTTTTCTGTGACTTGGTTTATGTGTTATTTCCTCTCTGTTTTGTTCTCGTGGTATGTGACTGTTTTGTTTGTTTGTTGCCGAATTCATTTTTTTACAAGATAGATTGTCGCTTCTTCCTGGTGAAGTTGTTTATGTTGTTGTTTCGTGTGCAGCATTTCTCACACAGGTCTGTTAATGATCTCTCCCGGTAAATATTTTCATCACAGTTACTTAAATTTGGGAACAACAGGTTGTCCTCAATTTTCCAAACATTTATTACACAGTTAGCACACAGAGTCGAACTTGAATGGTTTCGAACACCGTTACGGTAAATAAAACATATTGTTCGCAATATCATGTTTCATGTAAAGGAAATAATACTTATTTGTAATGTAAAGAAAGCGCAACTGATAGAAAATAATGTAAAGATAAAATTACTGGGAACATAACACAAGTAATCCACGAGTCCGGTAGGGCCATGCAAGGCCACAGCAAAAAACATCAGGCACAGGCGTTTATGATGTAACACAAACAACTCTTACAATGACATATCAGCTGACTGTGTAGGACTTGAGTGTTGCCGAGCACGGGTGTGGTGCTGTCCACATTCACGAATTCTCCAACATTGAACTTTTTATCTTCATCTCGTTTGAATCACATTCCGTTAATTGTCCTCCGCGGTCTTTCCGGGCCTGCCTTGACGTGCTCAGCTTTCCTTAGCGGCGCCGTGATCCGAGTCGTCTGTGTCCTGACCTTTGCCCTTTGCCCTTGGCCTTGGCCGTGGTGGTAAGCGGCTTTCGCTGCGGACATAACTCCTTCCTCAGCTCCACCACGTCCCCGGTGCCCCGTGACGGTGCCGCGGCTTTCGGCGTCCCCTTCCTTGGGTGATTCACCCGCACGTCGCGGCGGCCTTCCACCGCGGCGGTGTTTTGTAAATTTCTGGCGCAACAAGATAACTTGTCCACATCAGTGTCACTACAGCAAGTTTTCCAGAATGAGACGTTTGCTGGTGGGTCAGCAGCCAGAGCCTTGAGGAAGCTGATTTTGTAAGAGATGAGATATGAAGTTTCCAGTTGAGATTTTGAGTTAAGGATAGACCGAGAATGTTTATTGTTGAAGAAGGTGATAGCTGAGTGTTGTCGAAGAATAGGGGATAGTTGTTTGGAAGATTGTGTCGAGTGGATAGGTGGAGAAACTGTGTTTTTTGAGGCATTGAAGGACACCAGGATCCTCTTGCCCCAATCGGAAATAATAGTAAGGTCTGAGGGTAAGCGTTCTGTTGCCTCCAGCCTTGAATCGTTAAGTTCCTGTGGAGTGGGTCTTCTATTAAAAGAAGTTGAGTAATGCAGAGTGGAGTCATTGGCGTAAGAATGGATATTACAGTTCATTTTGGAAAGAAGATCATCAATGAACAACAGAAAGAGAGTGGGAGATAGGACAGAACCCTGTGGGACACCACTGCTAATAGGTTTAGGGGAAGAACAGTGACCGTCCACCATAGCAGATATAGAACGGTCAGAAAGGAAACTGGAGATAGGGGTACAGAGAGAAGGATAGAAACCGTAGGAGGGTAGTTTGGAAAGCAAAGACTTGTGCCAGACCCTATCAAAAGCTTTTGATTATGTCCAGCGCAATAGCAAAGGTTTCACCGAAACGGCTAAGAGAGGATGACCAAGAGTCAGTTAGGAAGGCTAGGAGATCACCAGTAGAACGCCCCTTGGGGAACCCATACTGGCGATCAGATAGAAGGTTAGAATGGAAAGGTGCTTTTGAATCTTCCGGTTAAGGATTGATTCAAAAGCTTTAGATAGACAGGAAAGTAAAGCTATAGGGCGGTAGTTTGAGGGATTGGAACGGTCACCCTTCTGAGGCACAGGCTGTACAAAGGCATACTTCCAGCAAGAAGGAAAGGTAGATGTTGACAGGCAGAGGCGAAAGAGTTTGACCAGGCAGGGTGTCAGCACGGAAGCACAGTTTCTAAGGACAATAGGAGGCACTCCATCAGGTCCATAAGCCTTCTGAGAGTTGAGGCCAGAGAGGGGATAGAAAACATCATTTGGAAGAATTTTAATAACAGGCATAAAGGAGTCAGAGGGGGGATGAGTAGGAGCAATATGCCCAGAGTCGTCCAGGGTGGAGTTCTTACAGAAAGTTTGAGCGAAGAGTTCAGCCTTAGAGACAGATGAGGCGGCAGTGCTGCCGTCAGGGTTGAGGAGAGGAGGGAAAGAGGAAGAAGTGATATTGTAGGAGATATTTTTTGCTAGATGCCAGAAGTCACGGGAAGAATTAGAAGAAGCAAGATGTTGACATTTTCTATAGATAAATGAAGTTTTGGTAAGTCGGAGAATAGATTTGGCACGATTCCGGGCTGAAATGTAAAGGTCAAAGTTAGCGGGTGTTCGAAAGCTCTGGAACCTTTTGTGAGCTGCCTCTCTATCATTAATAGCACGAGAACAAGCATGGTTAAACCAAGGCTTTTTAGCATGAGGAGTAGATAAAGAACGTGGAATGTATGCCTCCATTCCAGAGACAATCACCTCTGTGATGCACTGGGCACACACAGAGGGGACTCTCTTCTGGAATCAGTAATCATTCCACGGGAAATCGCAAAAGTACATCCTCAGGTCGTCCCATCGAGCTGAAGCAAATGCCAAAAGCATCGCCTCCTCGGTGGGTCCAGAGGATGTACAGGAGCGATAAGACAGGATACAGAAATAAGGTTATGATCGGAGGAGCCCAACGGAGAGAACAGTTTGACAGAGTAAGCAGAAGGATTAGAGATAAGGAAGAGGTCTAGAATGTTGGGCCTGTCTCCAAGACGGTCGGGAATACGAGTAGGGTGCTGAAGCAACTGCTCTAGGTCGTTGAGGAGAGCAAAGTTGAAGGCTTGTTCACCAGGCTGGTCAGTAAAGGAGGATGAAAGCCAAAGCTGGTGGTGAACATTGAAATCTCCTAAGATGGAGATTTCAGCGAAGGGAGAGTGAGTCAAGATGTGTTCCACCTTAGAGTTCAAATAGTCAAAGAATTTTACATAGTTAGTAGAGTTAGGTGAGAGATAAACAGCACAGATGTATTTAGTAATAGAATGACAATAAAGTCTTAGCCAGATGGTAGAAAATTCTGCAGAGTCAAGGTCGTGGGCACGAGAGCAAGTGATGTCGTTGCGCACGTAGGCGCAACATCCAGCTTTGGATTGAAATTTAGGATAAAGAAAGTAGGAGGAACAGAGTAGAGGTTGCTGTCAGTAGCCTCAGAAACCTGTGTTTCGGTGAGGAAGAGAAGGTGAGGTTTAGAGGAGGAGAGATGTTGTTCCACATTATGAAAATTAGAACGAAGACCGCGAATGTTGCAGAAATTGATAAGGAGGAGGTTCGAGGAGTTATTAGGACACCTTTCAAGTCGGCAGCCAGAAGGGGAGTCCTCCTGGGGAATTTATGTTCCCCAGGGGGACCCGAGGCTCTGTAATTTTCGCCATTTTGAATTTTGAATTGTGGGAAAATGTGTGTGTTGTTTGAATTTAGTGTGGTGTAGAAACAGAGAGAACTGTCTTTAGAGAGCATGCTGAACTGCTCTCTGGTGTTGATGAGACAAAGGAAACGGTTAGTGAGGACATGGGAAGGGTCTTTGAAGGGCTTCAGCACCTCCTCGCTTCCCATATATCCTCACTGGGAGTAGCTCACGCCCGTTCGGTAGGTGTCTTCCTACTCCTGTATATATATATATATATATATATATATATATATATATATATATATATATATATATATATATATATATATATATATATATATATATATATATATATATATATATATATATATATATATATATATATTCAACAATATAGTAGTAGTAGTAGTAGTACTAGTAGTTGTAGTAGTAGTAGTAGTAGTAGTAGTAGTAGTAGTAGTAGTAGTAGTAGTAGTAGTAGTAGTAGTAGTATAATTAGTAGTTAGACCAAATCTGAGTATTGTTTCGTATCTGTCAGGTCTTGATATGCCTTAACTACGCCTAACCACGGCCCGGCGGACATAGAATCATAAGAGGGCAAAGGACGGAGCCTAAGAGTAATTACTGGGCTGCACAGTTGGAACAGGGAAGGGAGGGCTGAGTTATCATTAGGCTGAAAGAGTGTCTGGGATGAAGGCAGGAAGAATGGGAAAAGAGGAGGGGAAGGAGGAACTGGGAGGGAGAAAAGGAAGGAGAGGAAAGTTGAAAAGGGACTGAAGAAGGGAAGGAGGAAGAACAAACAGTAGAAAACGGAGGGAATTTAGGAGGGAGAGAAGGACATTAAAAAACGAAAATGGGAAGGAATGGCGGAGATGAACGGGAGGTAGAAAATGTGAGAGGGAGGGGCCGACTTAATCGGCTAGATTACGATCGCCGATAGAGTCGGTCTGTCTGCATCCCGCTACGGGCCTCCTTTGGCAAAGGGCCGTGCTCCATTCTATAGGGAGGGAGCAATCTTTGGAGGAGGAGAAGGAGGAGGACGCTCCCTCGCTTGGTTTCCACAGTGTGCCACACAACGTCTTGTCCCCTTCAGGACCCCTTCTACATCATACCGAAGGAGAGGAAGGACAACAAACCCCCCAAAAGAGCAAGAAGACCAAAGTTTCTCCACCAGCCCCTCTTTCCTTTACTTCCTTTTCTGTATCAGCTGTGCAACATACTGGAGGGTCATTATGTGCAGTCTCTCAAAGGCCACTAACTGCCACTAGCTGAGGATTCTTCACAGTGTCACTGTCGATAAAGTCAATGAGGCTCATGGTGTTGGCTGCAGGGGTAGATTGGTTAGTGTACAGGCAGGTAGACTCGAGGTGGTGGCTGCAGGGGTAGATTGGTTAGTGTACAGGCAGGTAGACTCATGGTGTTGGCTGCAGGGGTAGATTGGTTAGTGTACAGGCAGGTAGGCTCATGGTGTTGGCTGCAGGGGTAGATTGGTTAGTGTACAGGCAGGTAGGCTCATGGTGTTGGCTGCAGGGGTAGATTGGTTAGTGTACAGGCAGGCAGACTCATGGTGTTGGCTGCAGGGGTAGATTGGTTAGTGTACAGGCAGGTAGACTCATGGTGTTGGCTGCAGGGGTAGATTGGTTAGTGTACAGGCAGGTAGACTCATGGTGTTGGCTGCAGGGGTAGATTGGTTAGTGTACAGGCAGGTAGACTCATGGTGTTGGCTGCAGGGGTAGATTGGTTAGTGTACAGGCAGGTAGACTCATGGTGTTGGCGTTGCTGCTGCACGGGTAGATTGGTTAGTGTACAGGCTGGTAGACTCGAGGTGTTGGCGTTGCTGCTGCAGGGGTAGATTGGTTAGTGTACAGGCAGGTAGACTCATGGTGTTGGCGTTGCTGCTGCAGGGGTAGATTGGTTAGTGTACAGGCAGGTAGACTCATGGTGTTGGCTGCAGGGGTAGATTGGTTAGTGTACAGGCAGGTAGACTCATGGTGTTGGCGTTGGTGCAGGGTAGATTGGTTAGTGTAAAGGCAGGTAGACTCATGGTGTTGGCGTTGCTGCTGCAGGGGTAGATTGGTTAGTGTACAGGCAGGTAGACTCATGGTGTTGGCGTTGCTGCTTCAGGGGTAGATTGGTTAGTGTACAGGCAGGTAGACTCATGGTGTTGGCGTTGCTGCTGCAGGGGTAGATTGGTTAGTGTACAGGCTGGTAGACTCGAGGTGTTGGCGTTGCTGCTGCAGGGGTAGATTGGTTAGTGTACAGGCTGGTAGACTCGAGGTGTTGGCGTTGCTGCTGCAGGGGTAGATTGGTTAGTGTACAGGCAGGCAGACCCACTCCTCATTCACATCCCTGTGGGGACACCCAGCAGGTGGTCACGATTAATTGCAGTACATCGTTGCGAAGTCGAACTGTAAACGAGAGCCAGTCGAGCAGCATTCCTTACCCATTGCAATAATCGTGCGTACGTCGCAGGTGCTCACGATGTGCTCACGATGCATCCCTGCAGGAATTTGCGATAATTGCAGTAAGCTGCGATACCCACTCGATCTTTCCTCGCTTCGCCTGCAATGGTAGCAAAGGTCTACGACTAAGCGAGCGGAGATTGAGCACACATCGTAATGGATCGCAAGATCTTTCTTGTCGCAACAAATCGCACTTCTCAGGTGGCGACCGAGCTGAGACTGTAACATTTTCGGTATCGCAGTTAGTTGCAGAGGAAAAATCGCAGATGTGTGATCCCAGCATAAGATTCCACTCTGTCCAAGAGAGCTGTGTGAGTGGAGCCCTCCCACACGTGAGATGCATAGGCTATATATATATATATATATATATATATATATATATATATATATATATATATATATATATATATATATTTATATATAGATATATATATATATATATATATATATATATATATATATATAACCTATCCATCTACATATCAATTCATCTCTCTCTCCATTTCTATCGTTTAACTTCCCCTTCCTCTTCCTCATCTTTTCGTTCCATCCTTAGCCAGTAAAAGCAGTAACAGGAAAGAGGTAAAGTTAGCGCTTCTTTTCTCTCCTCTCTTCTCACCTCGGCTTTCTCGCCTCATCATCATCATCTCGCCTCCCTTTCACCCACCTTCTCGTCTCCTCACCTGCCCCTCGTCTCCTTCCAATCCTTACACAGGAAAAGCAGGAACAAGAGATGAATAAGGTAACTCTTTCGTTGTCTCTCTTCTCACCTTCTTGTCTCCTTTTCATCTCCTCCTCTCTACCACACCTTCTTCCCCTCATCTCCTCCTCCTAACCTTCATCCAAGAAAAGCAGGAAGAGGCAGGAATAGGTGCCCTCAGACCTCCCTTTCTCCCCTGTCTTCTCACTTTTTCTTCTCACTTTCCTTCTTCCCTCTTTTCACCTTCTCTCCTCACCTGTCCTTCATCTCCTTTTCCCAACTCTCACACAGTATAACCAGGAACAGAAGGAGTAGGTTAACTCTGAACTCCTTTAATCTCTTCTCACTCATTTCCTCTACTCTTTTCACCGTCTTCATTCTTCTCTTCTCACCTTATCTCCTCACCTGTCCCTCACCTCGTAACCCTCGCCCATGAAAACCATTAACAAGGAAGGAATAGACGAGTTCTGAGCTCCTTTTCTCTTCCCTCTTATCACCTTCTTCCCCCTCATCTCCGTGTCTCTTCTATTTCCACCTTGCCTCTTTACCTGCCCCTTATCTTCTCTTTCCAACCCTCACGCAGGAACACCAGGGAGAGGAAGGAATGGATGAACCCAGAGCTCCTTTTGTCTCCTCTCTTCTTACTTATTCTTTCTCCTCACCTCCTGCTCCTGATCTTCTCCTCACCTCCTCTTTCTTCTCTTTCACCCAAGAACAGGAATACGTATAGATGAACTCAGAGCTCCTTTTGTCTCCTCACTTTAAACATTAATATCCACTTCACCTCATATCCTCACCTCCTGCTCCTTACCTTCTCCTCACCACCTTTTCCCTTCTTCTCCTCATCTCCTTTTCCCCTCTTTCACTCACGAACAGAAAGGAATAGGTGAATTCCAACCTCCTTTTCTCTCCTCACTCCTCACATTCATCTCCTGTTTACCGCATCATCTCCTTCCTCACCCAAGACCATTATGACCAATATTTTGACGAATATTTTTGGAACTGACTAAATTAGTTTTTCTCGCTCAACATGTCGGAGATCTCATGTACTACCAGGTAATGAAGCTTATTTTTGTAGACTTAAAAAAACAGCGTCCCATTAAGAGATTTAAATGCCCCGCGCTGTTCCGTCATAGCCTGACTCGCGCGCCAACACTCATGGTATGACTCAGAGATGCTTGGAGGGTGCCGCCAAGAACCCAAATGAATTTCTTCATTCAAAAGTTTGGATCTAGTGCCAGAAAGTAAAGTTTTACGGCCTCTCGAGGGTTCTGTTCCTGGTACAACAAACAGCACTTGATTGTAACTTTGGATATACAGAAGGAAGTATCATAATGCCTCTCCTCAGGACTGAAGCAAGATTACAAGAATCTCTGCAGTGGCTGGATAAGGAAAGAGCCAGGCAGGCAACACCTAAGGCAAAGAAAAAGCGAAAAGAGAAGATGGATGAGGGAGTTGGCGCCTTATGACACCCTCACCTGTGAGTGATAATAGTTTTTAGATGCCTTCTCCTTCTCCAGTAAGTGAACAAGGTATAAACAATCATATGTGAATGTTTCATGCCAGTCAAATAAATACAAATAGCAAGACACAGGAAATGGAAAAAAATCTTTAGGAGCCAAAATCTCGAAAATTTGTTTTTTACACTTCAAAAATTTCAGAAAATCTACAAAATATCTGACAGTCTATTGTAAGGTATCAATAGAAACTACAAACAAATGGCAATTTTTTTTTTTTTTAACTTTTAAAAATATAAAATGAAAACGAGAGAAAAAGTGAAGAAAATTATTAGTGAAAAAAAGTGCATTTTTTTTTTCGAAAACAACACAAAAGAATCTAAAATTTTCAAAATGAGAAAGTAGATATAAACAGTTTATATGTTTTTTTTTTTTCAAAGCAGTTAAGTAAAAAATAAGTCTGAATTAAAAAAAAAAGCTTTGTTTGAGTCTCCCATACACATTCACCCAAATTTCACGAAATTCACAAAATGTCGTAGATTTACACCAACAAACAACATACTATTTCAAAGCCATAGGACGTACCGTAGGCCCAGGAGGTACCCCCCAGGCTCCCCCCTTAAGGGCTAGGTAAAATCTGATCTCCCTTCCTCTCCTCCTCTCACCTTCTTGTCCCCGAGCTGCCTGACGCCGCAGGTGAGGTTGGCCGGGATGCCCACAGGTGTGGTGACCTCGACGGATGTGGGCAGGAAGTAAGGACAGGTGGGACACAGCTGATCCGCCTCCAGGGTTCTGTGGGCGGCACCTGCGGAGGGAGAGGGGTGTTATGGAGGGAGAGGAGGAGGGGGAAGAGGAGGAGGAAGGGGGGTAGTGGTGTTAGGTTGGTGTGGGAGGCAGCGGTGTTTTGGAGGGGGAGGAGGAGGGGGAAGAGGAGGAGGAAGGGGGGTAGTGGTGTTAGTTTGGTGTGGGAGGCAGCGGTGTTTTGGAGGGGGAGGAGGAGGGGGAAGAGGAGGAGGAAGGGGGGTAGTGGTGTTAGTTTGGTGTGGGAGGCAGCGGTGTGATGGTGGTGGAAGGAGGCGGGCGGGGAGGGGGACGTGGGGATGATAGGGACTGGGGTAGAGGAAAGGGTTGGGTGACATCTGTGAGGGGGAAGACTTTGTGGGGAGGTTTGTGGGATCGGGGAGAGGCCGGGTACCTCCATGAGGCTGTGTAAGGAGAGAGTGAAAGGGGAGAGGTGAGTTAAGTGGAAAGGCTTCTGAGAGAGACAGAGAGATGGATAGATAGAAAGACAAAGAATAATATGAATGTGAAATTATGATGCGCGCGCGCACACACACACACACACACACACACACACACACACACACACACACACACACACACACACAAACGGAATAACTCACGGACAAAGTAATTTGAGAGAGAGGATTACGAATGGAACGGAAAAGGAAAGAAAAGAAATCAAGAAAAAGGAACGAAAGAAAGAGAAAAAAAGCAATTGGGAGGAAAGAGAAAATATGTAAAGATAAAGAACAGTACTATTATAAGAGCGACAGAGACAGACAGACAGACAGACAGATACAGATACAGACAGATAAGCGAAAAGACAAGCAAACGGACAAAGGAGAAACAAGCTCAGACACAGATTTAAAAAAATGAACCAAAATACAAACAGATCGATAATTATGACAGCAAGACAGACTGTCGGGGGAGGCGGTGGCTGAGTCGTCAGAGTAACGGCCCCGTGTTCAGGAGGACGCGAGTTCAATCCCCGCCCGGTGCCACCAAGCTGGGATTTTTCAGCCGCCGCCGAGTGGCTTAAAACTACCCACATGCTGTCCAGAAGACCACCTATCACCCCCAACTCTAGATTCAAGGATTAAAGATGAGCTCTAGGAGGGCAGCATGAGCCAATGCAAGATGGCGCCACTATAAACACTCGCCTGCGCCAGAACGGGCTGGGCCGACCATCAGGACCCACCGAAAAGAAGCCTTGACCGACCATCAGGATCCACCGGGAAGAAGCCTACCGGCGCAATAGGCCGCAATGTAAAAAAAAAAAAAAAAAAAAAAGACAGCGCAGCAATCAGCGCCACCTGACCTGCTGGCCGCCCGCCCACCTGTCCGGCGCTCATTTGCAGCCACTAATTACCGAGCTGGCGGCCAGGTAACACGACTCACCTGAGCTTCATGTTTATTACTGCCGCAACAAACCTGTCTCCTTTAATCATGATGTACGACGTACGTTTGACAGTGACCCGTGATGGTGGATTACTTTGTGAGGGTGCATTGGGTGGTAATAGTGGATTGGTAGATAGGTGTGCAGGGACGGGTGGATGAACAGGTGTGGTGGACGGGTGGATGGCCAGGCAGGTGTACACAGGTGGATGCGTGGATCAGAACGATTTATTGGACGGTGTAGAGTTGGACGTTTTAGTAGAGATTGATATTTTTTTTCATATCAGAGCTTGCGGAGGCGACTGATCATCTAATGATGTGTGTGTGTGTGTGTGTGTGTGTGTGTGTGTGTGTGTGTGTCCATTAAACACACAGTTTCCGTCGTAATAATGGAGCAGTAATGGTTTCTATAATAACTTTCGGTTTCCCCACAAAAATCTGGACAAAAAATCATGACTCGAATCAAAACGTGAAGCTTTTCGTAATTTTCGTTTCTTCGTATGTCACACACAAAAAATCGTCTTTCGCCGCCAGATTTTTCCTCGGCTGTAAATCAACGAAATAAAAGTTAAAGGAAAATGAGGAGAAACAGGCGAAGTAACTGAAAAAAATCATGACAAAACTTACTCTCCCTCTTTACTCCTTCTTTTCTTCCTCCTTGTTCTGGCCTTTTCACTTTTCTTTTCCTCCTTCCTCCCCACCATACCTTTTACTCATTCATTTGTATTACCTCTCTCCCTTCTTCCCTTCCTTCTTCCCTTCTTCAGCCTTAGTCATATCCAAACACAATTCTGAACTTTTTTCCTTTGCTCTTTCATTCGTTTTCTCCTTCTTGCACTTCCCTTTTCATCATTCCTTCCCCTCATAACCCATCTTACTCTTTGTCCCATCAGCAGCATCCCCTTCTTTCATAATTCCCTTTTTCTCCTTCCTCCACATAACCCTCTCCCCAAGCACTATTCTCTTTCTTTTCTCTTTATTTTCTCCTTCCTATTCTTTCGTTTCTCCCTACTCTTTTTTTTACTCTATTTCCTCCTTCCTATTCTTCTCTGTACCTTCCTTCTCCTCCCTTTACCTGCCTCCACATCGCCCCCTTTTCCTCCTCTCTTCTCCTCTCCTTCCTCACTTCCTTGCCATCAAGCCAGCCTCAAATTAGTCCTTTGATACCTTAATGAAACATCCCCAACTCCATTACTATAATTACTATCATTTTTATTGTTATTATTATTTAGCTTTGCTCCTCCTGGCCTCGTGTTTCCGTATCCACGTCTTCATTCCTCGTTTTCTTTAAGTGAAGCACTGCCTTGGAGTGGATGCCCGGCCGCTGTTTAATCTCCGTCTCATGTTCTTTCCTATTACATGCTCGCGTCCGTTTGGTTTAATCTGCATAATGATACACTTACTGAGGCCCGGTGCGTGTGCTATGCTGGTGGCAGGGTGGAGAGAGAGAGAGAGAGAGAGAGAGAGAGAGAGAGAGAGAGAGAGAGAGAGAGAGAGAGAGAGAGAGAGAGAGAGAGAGAGAGAGAGAGAGAGAGAGAGAGAGAGAGAGAGAGAGAGAGAGAGAGAGAGAGAGAGAGAGAGAGAGAGAGAGAGAGAGAGAGAGAGAGAGAGAGAGAGAGAGAGAGAGAGAGAGAGAGAGAGAGAGAGAGAGAGAGAGAGAGAGAGAGAGAGAGAGAGAGAGAGAGAGAGAGAGAGAGAGAGAGAGAGAGAGAGAGAGAGAGAGAGAGAGAGAGAGAGAGAGAGAGAGAGAGAGAGAGAGAGAGAGAGAGACGGGGATGACTTCCTCTCTCAGCCTAGATTAAGGGCCAAGCCTTTGCTTACACTTCCTGATCAGGCTTGCGTCGGCGAGTGTCTTGCAGGTGACACACACACACACACACACACACACACACACACACACACACATTGGGGTAGGCGGTGGCTGAACAGATAGCAGGATGGCCCCTGCGTTCAGGAGGACGCGAGTTCAATCTCGCCCGGTGCCACCAAGCTGGGATTTTCAGCCGCCCTGAGTGGCTTAAAACTACCAATATGCTGTCCAGAAGACCACCTATCAACCCGGACTCTAGATTCTAGGATTAAAGATGAGCCTGGAGGGCAGCATGAGCCAATGCAAGATGGCGCCACTATAACCACTCGCCTGCGCCAGAACGGGCTGGGCCGACAATCAGGACCAACCGGGAAGCCTTGGACCGACTATCAGGATCCACCGGGGAGAAGCCTACCTGGGAACAGGCCACGACGTAAAAAAAAAAAAAAAAAAAAAAAAAAACCACGTTATCTCTGCTTTTCTTCCTCTCTTCCTCACCACTTGTCCGTGTTCTCAAAATGGCATCAAAGTTATTCCACAGGATGTTCTGCAATCTTTTTCTCTATTGAATCGGAATAGTGACATAAGTGTCCTAAGAATTCACGTTTATATATTCATTTATTATTATTTGTTTTTACATTATTTTATTATCAACCTGTGTCAGCTTTAAACTCTTTCTCGTTTGATTTGAAATCCTCATCTTTCACTTCCAATTCCTTTCTTCTCGACTTCTATGCGCCATAATAATACTGAAAGGGAAGTACGGTATAAACTGTTAGGCGTGGCCAGTAACCCATAACAGAGGCTCATAGACAGCTCGTTGGGAGTCTGGCGTAATGATATTGTTGCAACTGACGTCGAGGGAATGGCGGAGGGAGGGAGAGCTCGGAGTATGGGCGTAAGCTTCAGTAAGCCGCTCAGACCACCAACGCCAAGCTTTGTGAGGCGCTGAGTGTTGTTTTCCTGTCCGACTTGTAGATCCTTTTTACATTCCACCCTCGTTACGGCACCCGCTCTATTGCTTCCCCACCCCACTTCCCTTTCCTCTTCTATTTATATTATGCTGTATTTCCCCACGCTGCTCCCTTTACAAATGTTTATCTTTTCAGTCTCTTATTTGTCTCCATCCCTCCCTTCCGTGTGTCAAAAACTCGCTCCATTCGTCTTTTCCTTCCGTTTAATCTCCTTGAATATCTTCCTATCTCTGTATCTTTCTCTCTGTCTGGGTTTAAGTTTATAGTACTGGACAGCTCCTTTTCTTTCTGACGGTTGTTTTGCGCGTCCTTCCAGTTTGTTGTGTTTCGTATTATCCTTTAGGTAAGAACATAAGAACATAAGAACGTTGAGTCTGCAAGAGGTAGGCCTATACAAGGCAGCTCCTTTGACCCTAAGCTCCCGTGTATCTAATCCCACCTAATATCCCTGTCCATAAATATATCTAATCTAATTTTGAATGTGACAATTGTATTGGCACTCACCACATTACTGCTAAGCCTATTCCACTCATCCACCACCCTGTTAGTAAACCAATTTTTGCCTATGTCCCTGTTGAATCTGAATTTATCCAGTTTAAACCCATTACTTCGTGTCCTACCCGGTTCTCTTACCAACAAAATCTTATGAGTATCTCCCTTATTAAAGCCCTTCATCCATTTATAAACCTCGATCATGTCTCCACGCACCCTTCGCCTTTCTAGAGAATGCAAGTTTAACTGTTTGAGTCTTTCCTCGTATGGGAAGTTTTTCAACCCCTGAATCATCTTAGTCATCCTCCTCTGCACCGATTTTAACATTTTGATATCCATTCTATAGTAAGGTGACCAGAACTGAACCGCATAGTCAAGATGAGGTCTAACTAATGCTAAATATAGTTTGAGGAGGTGTATAATTGCATCCATCAGTTTTTATGGTTGGCAGAAAATTATGGACCATTAATGTTTTATGTTCAATACTGCGTTTTGTTGTGTTATTTTAGAGTTGATATCATTTAAGATTATTCTGTATGCCGACTGAAGTTTGGTTTATCCAGTCCTAACTCTACTTCCTTGCCTTCTGTGTTTCATCTGTCTGGCTATTTTCACTATTCTCCCTCTTTGTTTACCAATATTTCTAATTCTCTCCTTCCTCTCTACCTTCTTACGAATATCTCTACCTCACTGCCACCTCCATCCTTCCTCTTTTCCCTTTGTTCTCTTCCTCCCTTTCTCTACCTTCCCACGAATATCCCTCGCTCTCTCCCTCCACCTCTCCCTATTTCTCTCTCCTTTGTTCCTTTCACCTCCCTATACATCTTCCTTTCCCTCCACCAGCCTGCCTACAAGTTTCTCCCTTCCTCCTTATTTCCCTTTCCCCTCCGCGCCTTTCCTCCCACTCTCTTTCCAGTCCGTGCCTCCCGTTTTCCACTCGGTAACGTGACTGGAGGTATTGGATATTTATGGCCGTCCACTAAACCATTTTTTGCTTTAGTTTTCAATATGTTCTTAATGTTTTGTGTCAGTGAATGAGTTGAAGGCTGCTCTGATTTCCCATTGGTGTCTAACTAAACTATTTCAATTTGTTTCATATTTACTCACTTTTGATTTTTCGCGTTGTTTTTATATTCGATCACTAATCGTTCCTTGCTAATAACTTCCATTTGTTTATTCTATAAGATGTTTTTTTTTTCTTTCTTTTTTTCGATTTTCTTTTTTTTCTTTTTCATTTTTTTTGTCATCCAGTAAACTGTTTCCATAAGTATTCTCACTTGTCTTCTTTTCAATAACAGTTTTCCTATTTTTATTCTGAATTAAAGTCACTGTTGGATTCTGTTTCATCACTTTTTGTATCACTGTTATATATTATTTTTTTCTCTGGTATATAAGTTTTTTTTTAATGTTTAGTGTTTGGTTGATGGAGGTTGAGTTATTTGTTGATTTTTTTAGCTTTTCATTCTTTTCTTTGCTGTGCTGTTGCATAAGATGTCTAGTGAATGCAATTTGAATTCTCTAGTTTCTTCTTCTTTTTCATTTTAACGTTGTCATTGTTTTCCTTCCCGAGCAATTCATTATTTTTTCTTTTATTTATTTGAGGGGTGAAGGTGCGCACAGGTTTTCTTTTTTTTCGTTCTTTTTGTTTTAACCTTTATATTTTTCACCTGTTGCCGTGACATTGCTGACAGTTTTATTCTTTATTTGCAATTAAAAAAAATTTCTTATTATTTTTAGGGGTGTGTGGAGGAGGAAGGTGAAGATTTGCATGTGTTTCATCTTCTTTGTATTTTATTTTCGTATGAACTTTGTCTTCTTCCTTTCTCATCTATAAGTATCATGACATTTATTTATCTGTTTGCTATTCATTATATTCTTTATTATTAGAGCAAAGGTGTGCAAGCGTCTCTCCTTTTTATGTGCGTTCTCTCATTGCTTTGGCTTGTTTTTTCTCCTAAGTGCTGTATATTTTTTTCTATCTGTGCAGTTTCTTTCTTATTTTCTCTTTCATTTCTCCGCCCTGAGCCTCGCGAGTCAAGGTTGTAGTTTAGCTCAACTGAAACGTTTCCTGCCGTACACGACCCCGCTGGCAGAGAGAGAGAGAGAGAGAGAGAGAGAGAGAGAGAGAGAGAGAGAGAGAGAGAGAGAGAGAGAGAGAGAGAGAGAGAGAGAGAGAGAGAGAGAGAGAGAGAGAGAGAGAGAGAGAGAGAGAGAGAGAGAGAGAGAGAGAGAGAGAGAGAGAGAGAGAGAGAGAGAGAGAGAGAGAGAGAGAGAGAGAGAGAGAGAGAGAGAGAGAGAGGAGAGAGAGAGAGAGAGAGAGAGAGAGAGAGAGAGAGAGAGAGAGAGAGAGAGAGAGAGAGAGAGAGAGAGAGAGAGAGAGAGAGAGAGAGAGAGAGAGAGAGAGAGAGAGAGAGAGAGAGAGAGAGAGAGAGACAAACAGAAACAGACAAAGACAAATGCAGGTAAATACACAACTAGACAGACAGACACGCTGAGAGATAAGCAAAAAAAATCGGGAGAGTCATTAACTAGCTTCATATAGACAGACAAACAAATTCAGACAGACAAACTGGACAACTGACCGACGGATTGCTTGACTAAGAGACTAACGAAGCAATGAACAGACACGCAAATGTTTTAAAACGAAGCAGAAAAAATGAAACGAATTGAAAAATACCTGAAAGAAAAGAGATGAGCGCTGGATGAATACCAAAGTGACACACACACACACACACACACACACACACACACACACACACACACACACAACGCACACACACACATACACACACACACGGATACAAAAAGAAAGAGCAAGTGATACAGAAAACTGGATCTGACTTTCCTCTCTTCTTATCCTCCTCCCTCCCTTCCTTCCCTCCTTCCTATCTCCCTTCCTTCCTTCCTTCCTTCCTTTCTCCTTCCTTCCTCTCTCCTTCCTTCCTTCCCGCGTCAGGAGGAAAAAAATAACTCGATTAACAAATCTTGGCATATTTCTTATACACTTCAATATTCATCATTGCTCTCTTTCCTCAGCCTCAACCCTCTCTCCCTCCTTCTCTCTCTCTTCTTCTCTCTCTCTCTCTCTCTCTCCACCCTCGTCTGTTTCCATGTCTTTTTTCTCCTTAATCTCTGTTACTTTATCTTGTTCATTTTCTCCTTTTTCCTAACTTTTTTATTAATTCTTCCCACTGTGTCTTTTTAGCCTTCCCCCTTTTTCTCCTTCTCACTCTTATTTATTCGTTTCCATTTTTCCATATTTTTATTTCCACACTGTGTGTGTGTGTGTGTGTGTGCGTGCGTGTACGTGTGCGTGTGTGAGTGTGCGTGTGTGTGTGTGTGTGAGTGTGTGTGTGTGTGTGTGTGAGCGTGTGTGAGTGTGTGTGTGTGTGTGTGTGTGTGTGTGTGTGTGTGTGTGTGTGTGTGTGTGTGTGTGTGTGTGTGTGTGTGTGTGTGTGTGTGTGTGTGTGTGTGTGTGTGTGTGTGTGTGCCTGTTATTCGCCTTCACCCTGTTTGCCACACATAACCTTCCTTGCACATCAATACATTCATTGGCGGGTGACGTAAGGAATTTCTTAGATTTTTATTTTCGTTGTCATTTCGTATTTGTTATTTAGTGATGCCTTAGAGCGTTGTTCTTTTTATTTTTTTTCGTTATTTCTTTTGTGTTATTTATTGATGTATTTTTGTTTATTTACAGAATTTCCTAGTCATTTAACCACCACTGAAAAAAGTTCCACGGATTTTACACAAGTTCCTACGCCTTCTCAAAAGTTCCCACGGTAATAATCACATCCACGCAGTTGTTTTACTTTTTGGGTGACCTGGTAGACGATTCTCACTTAATAAACACGTAAAAGATGATGAGACTGTTACACATATAAGCCGCAGCTGATGATAATGGGCAAGTTAGCGTAAGATGATGTATAGGGAATGGTGACGAAACTGAATGACAGAAAAAAAAGGAAGAAAAATAATGAGTGACAAAAAAGAGCAACATTTATAAGGAAAAGGAAAATAATAAGGAAATGGAAAGCAAGAAAGGTAAGACAAAACGAGAAAAAGAAGAAAACATGATGCTTGTCGTGGTGGCAATGACAGTGACTGTGACGTGTTCTGTGAGCGGGACGAAACTTGAGTTCCAAAATGCTGAACAAATTCCATGTATATGTTCAGTTAGGTTGATGTCTAAAGTGCTTGGGAATGTCTGATGGCTGTCCCAAACATCTAGTTAAACAACTATAAAGCAAACATCGTTAATAGTCATTGTCAAATTCGGCCCGATAATTTGGATGTCAAAAAAAATTTTTTTTATTATTTTATTAGTCTCATTTTATTCATAATACAATTTTGCATCTTTTGGTGTATAGTTCATATTATCGGTTTAAAATAGGAGATAAATAAGAAAAATATGCTGATTTTTAGTATTTTGCAACTTAAGAAAGTTAAATAGATATGAAAGTGTGTGTGTGTGTATGTGTGTGTGTGTGTGTGTGTGTGTGTGTGTGTGTGTGTGTGTTTACGTTTACGCCGATAGCGCCGGTAGGCTTGCTTGAGGGGCCTGGCGGGTGCTCTGCCCCAGCCCGTCCTGGCGCAGGCCAGTGTTTCTCGTGCGCTATTTTCTGTGTGTGTGTGTGTGTGTGTGTGTGTGTGTGTGTGTGTGTGTGTGAGTGTGTGTGTGTGAAATATTTGTCTGTGTGTGTGTAACTGTGTGTGTGTGTGTGTGTGTGTGTGTGTGTGTGTTATATTTGTGTGTGTGTGTCTCACTGTGTGGGTGTGTGTGTGTGTGTGTAATCTTGTCTGTGTGTGTGTACCTGTGTGTGTGGGTGTGGCGAAGCGTCCTCTTTTGGCGGGGAATTGTGCCTTAACTCTGCGGCCCGTCAGGCAGGGGGAGCCCTCTGTCGGGTGAGGTGGAGAGAGAGAGAGAGAGAGAGAGAGAGAGAGAGAGAGAGAGAGAGAGAGAGAGAGAGAGAGAGAGAGAGAGAGAGAGAGAGAGAGAGAGAGAGAGAGAGAGAGAGAGAGAGAGAGAGAGAGAGAGAGAGAGAGAGAGAGAGAGAGAGAGAGAGAGAGAGAGAGAGAGAGAGAGAGAGAGAGAGAGAGAGAGAGAGAGAGAGAGAGAGAGAGAGAGAGAGAGAGAGAGAGAGAGAGAGAGAGAGAGAGAGAGAGAGAGAGAGAGAGAGAGAGAGAGAGAGAGAGAGAGAGAGAGAGAGAGAGAGAGAGAGAGAGAGAGAGAGAGAGAGAGAGAGAGAGAGAGAGAGAGAGAGAGAGAGAGAGAGAGAGAGAGAGAGAGAGAGAGAGAGAGAGAGAGAGAGAGAGAGAGAGAGAGAGAGAGAGAGAGAGAGAGAGAGAGAGAGAGAGAGAGAGAGAGAGAGAGAGAGAGAGAGAGAGAGAGAGAGAGAGAGAGAGAGAGAGAGAGAGAGAGAGAGAGAGAGAGAGAGAGAGAGAGAGAGAGAGAGAGAGAGAGAGAGAGAGAGAGAGAGAGAGAGAGAGAGAGAGAGAGAGAGAGAGAGAGAGAGAGAGAGAGAGAGAGAGAGAGAGAGAGAGAGAGAGAGAGAGAGAGAGAGAGAGAGAGAGAGAGAGAGAGAGAGAGAGAGAGAGAGAGAGAGAGAGAGAGAGAGAGAGAGAGAGAGAGAGAGAGAGAGAGAGAGATAATGTTCTTCCTGGTTGTGCTGGCTGACCGCTCTGCCCTCCTGCTGTGCGCTATGTACCGCCCCCCACCACAACGGCCTGCCTGCCCGGTACCTCACTGAGTCCCTGGACGACCTGCTAGTGGCGCACAGCTGCAGGCACGTCCTACTGGTGGGTGACCTCAACCACCACTTGGAACAGAACGCCTACGAATCCCTCTTGGCGGTGCAGGGCCTGACGGACCACGTAACCTTCCCTACTCACGAGCTGGGCGGGACGCTTGACCCCGTCATCTCCGACCTCCAGGAGGACATTCTACGCTGTCACCAGCTGGGACTCGTGGGCAGCCTGACCACCATGCTGTCTTGACCCTGGTGGATGTGGGGTGGCTCGGGACGAGGCCACCGCCCGCACGATCTGGTTGTGGGATATAATAAGGCTGAATGGATCTCCTTACGCCGTGACCTGAGCCACACGGCGTGGCCTTCTGTGCTGCAAGGCGGGCGGAGGGCATGACAAGCCCTCACCTCCTGACTCTTGGCCCTCCAGAGGCGACATGTGCCCCACTGAGAGTTTACCACCAGACCAGCGGATCAACCATGGTTTGGTTACTGCTGCCGTGTTGTTGCTGACGCTAAGTATTCAGCGTGGCTGCTACAAGCGGAACCTGACTCGGCGCAACAAGGTCCTGCACCGTGCGGCCTGCAGGAGGATGGTGGTGACCAGCAAGTGGGCCATAAGGAAGTGGAGGAAGACATGAGGCGCAAGCTGTGGAGCAGGGTAGGAAATAAGACCTGGTGGTCCCTCGTCAAGGAAAGGCAGGGATCAGCTGCCAGGACGCGATTCCTCCCTCTCAAGACAGAATGGAGCAGTGGCCACCAGCAGCAAGGATAAAGCCCAGCTGCTGGCCAGTCTCTTCGCCGAGAAGATGAAGGTGGATAACCCCGGACAGACACCGCCACATCTGGAACAGCAGTGCGAGGAGACTGTCACGAAAGTGGAAGTGACACAGGTGTTGGTCGAGCGCCTGCTGCGAGGGCTGGACACCCAGAAGGCGACTGGCCCTGATGACCTCAGCCTGCACCTGCTGAAGCAGTGTGCCCACGAGTTGGCTGCCCCTCTCACCACAGTCTTCTCTGCCTGCCTGGAAAACACCTGGCCATCGGCGTGGAAAGAGGCTCGTGGTTCCTGTCCACAAGAGGAGCTCCAGGTCTGACCCCAAAAACTACCGGCCCATCTCCTTGCTGTCTGTGGTGGGGAAAGTGTTCGAGAGGGTCGTGGCGGACGTAGTCTGTCGCCACCTCAAGGACAACTGCCTCCTCTCGGACCAACAGTATGGGTTCAGACCTGGCCGGTCCACCTCTGATCTGCTGATGCTCCTCACCAAGAACTGGCAGGACGCCCTTGACGACGGCCTGACACTGTCGTGGTAGCCCTGGACATAGCGGGTGCCTTTAACAGGGTGTGGCACGGAGGTCTCCTTGAAAACTCCGTGCTAAGGGCATCCAAGGTGACCTCCTTCAGCTCCTGGGAGACTACCTTCAAGGAAAGAACCACCAGGTTGTCGTCAACGGGCAGACGTCCGACTCCTTGCCAGTGGAGGCATCAGTGCCACAGGGCTCAGTGCTAGGGCCAGTTCTGTGGAACATATATGTGGACGACCTTCTCCGGCAGCTGCCAGCAGTCTCAGCTTACGCTGATGACTGCACTCTCTCCTGCACCTACCCCAGACAAGACTGTGGGCGAGCTGCTGACGAGGTCAATCAGCAGCTGAAGGTGCTACAGGAGTGGGGTGCCCGCTGGCAGGTGACCTTTGCTCCAGAGAAGACCCAGGCAATGGTGGTCTTCGATCCCCACTGCCGGGCCAGCAGTGGAGGGAAGTTGCCAGGAGGTGTCCCTCCCACTCCAGGAATCCGTCAAGATTCTGGGAGTGGAAGTGGATCGAGGGCTACGGTTTGACAGCCACATCAAACACATTGCCCAAAAGGCCTCCCACAGAGTCTCCTGCCTGCGAAGGGTGGCCAGCTTCCTCGACAAAAAAGGGAGGCTGTTGCTCTACAAGGCCCAGATACGGCCTTACCTGGAGTACGCTGCCCTCTCTTGGATGTCGTGCTGCCTCGCACAGCGGGAGACCTGACGCCATCCAGAGACGGGCACTGCGACTGGTGGATGCGGCAGACCCCCAACCGGCAGGAAACTCTCAGCCCGTCGACTCCTTGGAACACCGCAGGACGTAGCTGCTCTTGTGGTGTTACATAAGGCACAAGTGCAGGGAGTGCCACATCTGGTGGGCTTACGCCAACCTCCGAGAGTCACCACGCGGGACACGAGAACGGTGCTATCCCGTGGTGACGCAGTGGAGGTGCCGTGTTCCCGTACCAGCCAGCACCAGCGCACCTTTTCGGGAAGAGCCTGCCGGATGTGGAACATGTTCACGGCCTGTATACCAAACATCCGGGAGATGAACACCCAAAAAATAAAACTGTCGGCCCACCACTGGAGGGGCTCACTCCCCACCCCACTGACACTCGTGGTGGAGCAGTGACACGAGTGTAGTGTGCAGTGCGCTCACATATATTCTGTATTGTATGTTTTTTTTATTTTTTTTATAGTATATATATATTTATTTTATAGTTTATGTAGTTATTTTTTTATATAGATTTTATTCTGCCCTTTGAATAGGCAGCACACGACAGTGCACCTTTGGGTATGTAAATATTATACATGTGCCTATGTTTAAATAAAAAAAAGAGAGAGAGAGAGAGAGAGAGAGAGAGAGAGAGAGAGAGAGAGAGAGAGAGAGAGAGAGAGAGAGAGAGAGAGAGAGAGAGAGAGAGAGAGAGAGCGAGAGAGAGAGAGAGAGAGAGAGAGAGAGAGAGAGAGAGAGAGAGAGAGAGAGAGAGAGAGAGAGAGAGAGAGAGAGAGAGAGAGAGAGAGAGAGAGAGAGAGAGAGAGAGAGAGAGAGAGAGAGAGAGAGAGAGAGAGAGAGAGAGAATGCAAATCGTCGAGGTCGCTGTTGAAGCCAAGACCTAATATGGTGTGTGCGGGGCGGGCGGTGAGGACAGGGGAAAGGCCAGCCACTCCGGGTCTTCCGTGCGGGGTCAGGAGAGTTCAGATTACCCTGCCTCGCCTCCCCTGCCCGACACACCCTTCCCGCCATAATGTTCTGCCTTCGTTTCGGCACAGACTGAGAGCTGGACGGAGCAATTGGATATTTTAGATACCCGTCAGTGCCTTGCGTATTCCTTTTACTCTCACCCCGGTTTTTTTTTTTTTTTTTTTTTTGTTGTGTCCGTTTTCGCTTTCGGTGTTTTTTTCCGCTTCCTCACGTCCTTCCTTGGCAGAAAATGGGACTGGAGGGGATTGGGGTTCCTTTTTTTTTTTACTCGGCTCGCCGTAGTATTGCAACAAAAAATGGGCTGCGAGGGTATTAGGTCTTCCTCTATTAGGGATGTGTGTGTTTTGTGTGATTTGGAGGAGCAAGAGGAGGAGGAGGAGGAGGAGGAAAGGATAAAAAGGATGCATGTGGGATGAGTGAGTGATGATACGAATGGACTGTTTTGATCGTAATGTTGAATAGAATGTTATGTTTCATGTTGATGTTGATTCATGTATATCGATAGGAAATTATGAAAGGTGTTTTGTGCTATTTTTTGTTAAAATCAACTACATATTTATTTTTACATGTGTGTTGCGTTGGTGTGCTGAGAAAAGTGCGTTTTGAGTAGTCTCAAGCAAACAATTATTAGGTATTTATGAAGAAAGGAATGTTGTTTTATGAAAAGAGAATATATCCAAGGAAAGAACGTCGTGTGTGTGTGTGTGTGTGTGTGTGTGTGTGTGTGTGTGTGTGTGTGTGTGTGTGTGCGTGCGTGCGCTCATGAGTTGAAAGTTTTACGGGGACAATTGGAAAGATAAAATGATAATGTGAACGAAGGTGAGCGAGAGAAAAAAAATAACAATGAAGAAATGAATGATGGGATTGAAAAAAAAGGAAAGTGCATGCCAAGACAAGAGAAAAAAGGTTATATTGGATCTTAGGTGGTGCTGATTTATGTATTACGCTGCGGTATAAAAAAATATTCGTGATTTAGTATTAGTATAAAAATAATTAGAAGAAAATGCAAATTGTATCATGCAGAATGGGAACTGAGTAGAGTGTTTTAACATTGATAAATTTTTCGTGCCGTGGTGAAAAAATCGTCGTTTAGCGCAAGTAGAAAGATGGGGAATAAAACGTGGTGTATTATGCGGATTGTGAAATGAATGTACATCTTTCTAACGTTTCTGGCCGTGAAGTTCTCGTTCGTAATGGACAGGACGAGGTGCACGAGGTAAAATATTAACACTGAAACTCTTTTTGCCTTGATTACTAATGGACGAAGGTTGGCGGCGGCGGGTTAGCGGGTGGCTGCCGGCGAGTGTCCCGTCGCGGGATGTGCTGCTCGTTATTCGCCCTTGTCCATCTTTCGTGCATTAATATTTCATGTTCTCTGTTATTCATTGTTCTTGTGTGCATATTTCCTAGTATTTCTGTCCACTTACTCTACCTTTACCACTCTGTATTCATCATATTTTATATCTCCAATCCTCCTCCATCGTTCTTTTTCCCAGCACTTATAAATAGCCTTTTTGTTGTTGTTACTGGTATTTTACCTTCATATTGTTTTCCTTCTCTACCTTCACCTCGTATATGTTTTCCTCAGCCTCTGCGTTATATTTTTGTCTTTCCAGCTGACTCGCTCAACAGGGCAATCACTCTATTACCGCTAATACATTAGATGATGTATTAAGTTTACCACTAAGTCATATTTTCTAACACTGGATAAAATACCTTTCTGAAAGGATTATTATTCCCTTTATCCGGTGATTTGTTTAACACTGCCTTGCTCTCTAAGGGCTTTCCACTCACCTTTTCACCTTGAATCAGTGCACCTCACCTTTTTGTAACTGGTCAAAACGCATCGGTAAAAAACTTATTTGTTTTTTTATTGTGAGTACTTTTTCCTAACTTTCGTTTTCTACATTCTTTGAACTCACCTTCCGAACACGTCTTACTCATTTTGCCTCCACCTTATACTGATTACGCCTCCGTAGTCTAGTGGTTAGCGTGCCTGGCTACTACTCCGCTGGCCCGGGTTCGAATCCCGGCCCGGGCAGTCGGCGTGCAGCTCACCCAGCTGTTCATCCTCCCTCTCGGGCTGGTCGATAAATGGGTACCTGGGGAAACCTGGGGAAGGTAAACTGTGGTAACTCGGATGTCACACTGGCCCTGTGTCCCGGGGTACTGGGCTCCCTCGCACCACAGGCTCAAGAGCCAATGTTACGGAGATGATGCGTTTGCCCCCAACTTCACCTTTATACTGATTGAAATGCGCCTCCTTTCATCCGTTACTTTTTAATATATTTATAACAGTATCCTGCCGTCCACACGCCTTGCATTAACTTATTGTTCACCTTTTAATTAATCTGGCTCCACCATTCCCTCTCTTACTAATTAAAATGCTTTACTGAAAACTTTATTCGTTTTAATTTTTTTAATGTATTTCTGACACTTTATTCCCATCCTTACTCTTTGCAGTCACCTCCAGGACACATTTCACAACTCAACACGCAAATTTTCTTCACTAATTAGAACCAATCAATTTCCACTTCTTAGTAATTAAAATCCGTTACTGAAACATCATTCGTTCATATTAGCTGAAGATTTATTCCTTTCTGTTATTCCTTCCGTACCTTTTGCCTTCACTTCTGATACTACTCTTGTACAATTCTGCCTCAGCTTTTTTACACTACGTGCCTTGCCATACTGAAAACATTACTAGTCTCTCTATCCGGTGCTAATAAAGTTTTTCTGCTTCTCATAAACTTGCTTCCGTCTCATTACTTCTTCTATTTAGTGCACTTTCCAGCACGCTAATTAGAGCATCAATTTAATGTTTTTCTTTTGCCGACTGCGATTATAATTTCTTTGTATTCATTTCACAATTTTCTTTTCCATTCTCATATTTTCTCCTAATAGCTTTATCATTTACAGGATCGACAAATAAAATTCTCTTCTGTTGATATTCTAATTTATTCTCATCTATTCACATATTTATTTATTTGTTTACATTTTGCTTTTTCTCTTCCCCCTTTCCTCCACATCTCCTGTTCCTCCATCTCCCTCTCATCCACCTTTCACTTTCCTCCATCTCCTCCACCTTCCCAGTTCCTCCCTCTCCATCTCCATCTTTCATGTTCCTCCCTCTCCCTCTTCCACATTTCCTGTTTCTCCCTCTCCATCTCTTCCACCTTTCCTGCTCCTCCCTCTCCCTCTCTTCCACCTTTCTTTTTTTTCCTACTACCTCTCCTTCATCTTTCCTCTTTCTCTTTCCCTCTCCTCCATCTTTCCCGTTCCTCCCTCTCCTCCACCTTTAATCTCCACCGCCTCCACCGCGGTCCTGCCTTCCACGCTCTCCTCCCATCAAGCCTCCCATTCATCTCCCTTTCACCTCCACTCTCGCCTTTCCTCTTCCTCTTCCTCTTTCTTCCCACTTACACGTTCAGCTTTTCCAATTATTTAATCCTCTTTCAGCACTTACAGTCATTCTCTCTCGTTTCCTCTTCCTCACTCTTCTTTTTATTATATGCAATGCTCTCTTCTTTCGTTTTGTTAACTATTTCAGGAGTAGGTAGGAAAACACCTACCGAACGGGCGTGAGCTACTCCCAGTGAGGATCTATGGGAAGCGAGGAGGGTGCTGAAGCCCTTCAAAGACCCTTCCCATGTCCTCACTAACCGTTTCCCTATTGTCTCATCAACACCAGAGAGCAGTTCAGCATGCTCTCTAAAGACAGTTCCTCTCTCTTTCTACACCACACTACATTCACACAACACACACACCTTTTCCCAAAATTCAATTCAATATGGCGATGAAGAACAGAGCCTTGAAGTCCCCGCCTGGGCGGGCGGGACCATAAATTCCCCCAGGGAGGTCTCCCCTTCTGGCTGCCGACTTGAGAGGTGTCCTGATAACTCCTCAAACCTCCTTATCATTTTCTGCAACATTCGCGGTCTTCGTTCTAATTTTAATTCTGTGGAACACCATCTCTCCTCCTCTAAACCTCACCTTCTCTTCCTCACCGTAACACAGGTTTCTGAGGCTACTGACAGCAACCTCTACTCTGTTCCCTCCTACTATCTCTATCCTAAATTTCAATCCAAAGCTGGATGTTGCGCCTACGTGCGCAATGACATCACTTGCTCTCGTGCCCACGACCTTGACTCTTCTGAATTTTCCACCATCTGGCTAAGACTTCATTGTCATTCTATTACTAAATACATCTGTGTTGTTTATCTCTCACCTAACTCTACTAACTATGTAAAATTCTTTGACTATTTGAACTCTAAAGTGGAGCACATCTTGACTCACTCTCCCTTTGCTGTAATCTCCATCTTGGGAGATTTCAATGTTCACCACCAGCTTTGGCTTTCATCCTCTTTCACTGACCAGCGTGGTGAACAAGCCAACAACTTTGCTCTCCTCAACGACCTAGAGCAGTTGGTTCAGCACCCTACTCGTATTCCAGACCGTCTTGGAGACAGGCCCAACATTCTAGACCTCTTCCTTACCTCTAATCCTTCTGCTTACTCTGTCAAACTGTTCTCTCCGTTGGGCTCCTCCGATCATAACCTTATTTTTGTATCCTGTCTTATAGCTCCTGTACATCCTCTGGACCCACCGAAGAGGCGATGCTTCTGGCATTTTGCTTCAGCTCGGTGGGACGACCTGAGGATGTACCTTCCGATTTCCCGTGGAATGATTACTGCTTCCAGGAGAGAGACCCCTCTGTGTGTGCCCAGCGCATCACAGAGGTGATTGTCTCTGAAATGGAGGCATACATTCCACGTTCTTTCTCTACTCCTCATGCTAAAAAGCCTTGGTTTAATCATGATTGTTCTCGTGCTATTAAAGATAGAGATGCAGCTCACAAGAGGTTCCAGAGCCTTCAAACTCTCGCTAACTTTGACCTTTACATTTCAGTCCGGAATCGTGCCAAATCTATTCTCCGACTTACCAAAACTTCTTTTATCAATAGAAAATGTCAACACCTTGCTTCTTCATATTCTTCCCGAGACTTTGGCATCTAACCAAAAATATCTCCTCCAATTTCACTTCTTCCTCTTTCCCTCCTCTCCTTAACCCTGACGGCAGCACTGCCGTCTCATCTGTCTCTAAGGCTGAACTCTTCGCTCAAACTTTCTGTAAGAACTCTACCCTGGACGATTCTGGGCATATTCCTCCTTCTCATCCCCCCCTGACTCCTTTATGCCTGTTATTAAGATTCTTCCAAATGATGTTTTCTATGCCCTCTCTGGCCTCAACTCTCAGAAGGCTTATGGACCTGATGGAGTGCCTCCTATTGTCCTTAAAAACTGTGCTTCCGTGCTGACACCCTGTCTGGTCAAACTCTTTCGTCTCTGCCTATCAACATCTACCTTTCCTTCCTGCTGGAAGTATGCCTTTGTACAGCCTATGCCTAAGAAGGGTGACCGTTCCAATCCCTCAAACTACCGCTCTATAGCTTTACTTTCCTGTCTATCTAAAGCTTTTTAATCAATCCTTAATCGGAAGATTCAAAAGCACCATTCCACTTCTAACCTTCTATCTGATCGCCAGTATGGATTCCGCAAGGGGCGCTCTACTGGTGATCTTCTTGCTCTCTTAACTGATTCTTGGTCATCCTCTCTTAGCTGTTTCGGTGAAACTTTCTTTGTTGCGCTAGACATATCGAAAGCCTTCGATAGAGTCTGGCACCAGTCTTTGCTTTCTAAACTGCCCTCTTTCGGATTCTATCCCTCTCTCTGTTCCGTTATCTCCAGTTTCCTTTCCGGCCGTTCTATCTCTGCGGTGGTAGACGATCACTGTTCTTTCCCTAAACCTATCAACAGTGGCGTTTCACAGGGCTCTGTCCTATCACCCACTCTCTTCCTGTTATTCATCAATGATCTTCTTTCCATAACAAACTGTCATGTCCACTTATACGCCGACGACTCCACTCTGCATTATTCAACTTCTTTCAATAGAAGGCCATCCCAACAGGAAGTATACGACTCCAGACTGGAGGCAGCAGAATGCTTAACCTCATACCTTGCTATCATTTCCGATTGGGGCAGAAGGAACCTTGTGTCCTTCAATGCCTCAAAAACTCAATTTCTCCACCTATCAACTCGACACAATCTTCCAAACACTTATCCCCTATTCTTCGACAACACTCAGCTGTCACCATCTTCAACACTAAACATCCTCGGTCTATCCTTAACTCAAAATCTCAACTGGAAACTTCACATCTCGCTAAATCAGCTTCCTTGAGTTTGGGCGTTCTGTATCGTCTCCGCCAGTTCTTCTCCCCCGCGCAGTTGCTATCCATATACAGGGGCCTTGTCCGCGCTTGTATGGAGTATGCATCTCACGTGTGGGGGGGCTCCACTCACACAGCTCTTCTGGACAGAGTGGAGTCTAAGGCTCTTCGTCTCATCAGCTCTCATCCTCCTTCTGGTAGTCTTCTACCTCTTAAATTCCGCCGCAGTGTTGCCTCTCTTTCTATCTTCTATCGATATTCCCACGCTGAATGCTCTTCTGAGCTTGCTAACTGCATGCCTCCCCCCCTCCCGCGGCCCCGCTGCACACGACTTTCTACTCATGCTCATCCCTATATTGTCCAAACCCCTTATGCAAGAGTTAACCAGCATCTTTACTCTTTCATCCCTCACGCTGGTAAACTCTGGAACAATCTTCCTTCATCTATATTTCCTCCTGCCTACGACTTGAACTCTTTCAAGAGGAGGGTATCAGGACACCTCTCCTCCCGACATTGACCTTTCTTTCGGCTACTACTTCTGATTTTTTCGGTGGGAACAGCGAGTAGCGGGCTTTGTTTTAATATTGTTTCCTTTTTTTGTGTGCCCTTGAGCTGTCTCCTTTGTTGTAAAAAAAAAATCGTCTTCCGCACTTTTATCCATTTTTCTTTCCTCTATATTTATTTTGCCACTTTCAGTTGATATCCTTCCCCTACCCTATCAACACTCTTCTTCCTTCCTACTCCTCCTTCTTTTCCCATTTCTCGTTCACTTCCTTCGTCAGTCTCCTTTTCCTCTTTCTTTTTTCATCCATTTCCCCGTACTCTTTTTGTCGTTTTTTCCTTCTTCAAAATGCAAATTTGATCGCCAATTCTCATCCTCTCTGTCTTCCACCTCCTCCACTCTCTCTCCTTCTTCCTCCTTATTTTACTTTCTTACTAATTTTCTCTCCTCTTTGCTTTCTTATACAGGAGGAGGAATCAATGAGTGCGCCTGATGGGACAAAGATGAAAAGGTTAGAGAGGAGAGGAGTGGGTGGAAAGGTGTAATGGATTAATCATTGACGTGTATGCTGCAGGCAGTTTCATTAATGTCCATAATATATGAAGCACAAAATATAGATTGACATTTACCGGATTACTGCACGCAAGGAAAAAGTGTAATTGCAGTTGAAACACATGAATTGCGTTTGCCTGGAAGATGAATTGGTTAAGCAGCGCGGGGCCGCGTCGATCATAATTGAAGCTGATTATGAAAGATACAAATAATGCAAGGTAGACATTTGCTGGCCTAATACATACGGGAAAATATGTGATTGTAATAATGATAAAAATACCAGTAAATAATAGTAATAATATGAACGACAATAAAACAAGAACCACAATAATAATAATAATAATAATAATAATAATAATAATAATAGTAATCAGTAATGATAATAGTAATAATGATAATAATAATAATAATAATAATAATAATAATAATAATAATAATAATAATAATAATAATAATAATAATAATAATAATAATAATAATAATAATAATAATGATAATAATAATATTAATAATAATAATAATAATAATAATAATAATAATAATAATAATAATAATAATAATAATAATGATAATCAATAATAATAATAATAATAATAATAATAATAATAATAATAATAATAATAATAATAATAATGATAATCCGTTTTCATTCTTCCTGGGCGGTTGGACCCTTTATGGCTCTCCTCCATTCTACTCTGTCTTCTGCCCGATGTTCATCCAATCCCATCAATGCCAACTCTTCCTGTATACACTTCTCCACGTTTTCCTTGGTCTATCAACTGGTCTCCTTCCTTCTATCTCTAATCTCTCCACAACTACCAGCACTGTGTCCTCCCCTGCTCTCTTTACATGTCCTAACCATCGGAGTCTTTCCCTTCTGAGCACTGTTTCCAGGTCCTGTACTCCACATCTGTCAGCTACATCTGCACTGGACACCCTGTCTTGCCACCTGATCCCCGCCATATACCTCAGCATTCTGCGATCACTTGCTCTCAGTACCTCCGTCAATTTTCTAGTTAGACCCCATGTTTCTTATCCATGCAACATCATTGATCTAATACACGCTTGGGACACCCCTGCTCTGCTCTTTAGAGAGGGATGCTACATGTCACGAGCAGACTAGCCGCCCCACTTTAATGCTGGGATCACACATCTGCGATCTCGCTTTGCGACGTTTGGCGATTTTGAAAATGCACGAAATCGTGGGAGCATCACCATTGTCTCTGCGAGTTTGCATCTGTTTCAACTCATAATAACAAGGCAAGGGAGGGTCGCTCACCTATACGCATACGAGGGCAACAGGCGAGGGGACGTCGAGGTGAATCGTGCGTGAATGCGCGCGACTGTACGCAGAGGAGCCCAATTTTGAAAATAAAACCCGTTGCGACGGTTTGCGATGAACACAGGGCCTGGCGACTATGCGCGACCGCCCCTCATCTAGCCGCTCGACGACGCTCGACGCCGCACGCATGGTCGAGAAAACGTCGAGGGCGCGTCGCTGTACGACCCATAATAGGCGGGCAACATTATCGCGCTCTCTCTACCATCCATCCCTCATACACCACACATTATATATATATATATATATATATATATATATATATATATATATATATATATATATATATATATATATATATATATATATATATATATATATATATATATATAATATATATATATATATATATATATATATATATATATATATATATATATATATATATATATATATATACACACACACACACACACACACACACACACACACACACACACACACACACACACACACACCTACGAGAAATTATTCTTGGCACCCTGCATATCCCGACGCTCTAACGCTAAGGTTATTATTTCGGCTGATCAACCTTATAGGTTTTCAATATGGTAAAATAATCCCCATCTGGCAACGCCAGTTGCTTGTGTCTACTCAAATTTGATAGTCGGATAGTAACGAACACCCAGTGCTTCCAGTAAGTAGTTGCCCGTGCTACCCTCCCTTGCTGTCCTTGATATTGCTTTATTGTTGCTTACTTCTAATTTAGCAGTTCTTAACCTGGGGTCGTGATCTCCTAGGAACAAAGTAGGTTGTTTTGAGGAATATTATTTTGCAGGCGGGCAGGGTAGCATCGTATGGCAGGACAGTGTGAGTGCGGGCGAGCAAGCGAGTGGTCGTTCCCCAACGGTTTTTCACACCCTCCCGCTCCCTCGCTGCCATCTCACTTTCCGAAGCAGCTTCGCTGCCATACGCACGATACAAAGTCGCTCGCATATACGCTCGCATACACCGCGACCCCTTGCGTTTGACAAGGGTATGCGAGCGCATACTGCGATGGTCTCTCGCTTAACCGTGCGAATAATCGTGCGATTTGGCCAATATCGCAGACTTCTGCGAACTTTTTGAACATTTCAAAATGTTCGCGCGACGGGCCGGCACCCGCAAGTCGTGCGAACATTACCGTGCGACTATTGCGACTAATCGCAGGGACGTCGCTACGATGTCGAGCGTATATGCCGATTTCGGAAATTTTGAAAATCGCCTACCGTCGCAGAGCGAAATCGCGGATGTGTGATCCCAGCATAACCACGCTGCCACCACTCTCGCTCTCACTGTCCTCTCCACTCCCGCCTCACAGTCCAGAACATCTCCCAGATAACAAGAAATGTTCTACCTCATCCAGCTTTCCTCCATTCACCTCTAGTTCATCCCTTTCAGATTCTTGTCCTTGCTGTCTCCTTACGCAAGCTGGGCATGTGAAATTCTGCACTCCTCTTACATGTCTGAGGCCGGAGCAACTAAGGTGGCACCACTGCCTGCAACATGTGCACAAGACAAAATTTACACCAATTCCCTTCCCACAGCATCCACATGAATATTTTCCTGATTTAATCTTTTCTCTTGCTTCTTTTCCAGTCACCATGTACTTTGTTTTTTTCCATATTGATTTTCAAACCTATCTCCTCCATTCCGTCCTTCCATTTATTAAACTTTTCTTTCACTTCTTCTGCTGTCTCTGCATTTACTACTAAGTCATCTGCATACAGCAGCTCCCATGGTGCCTCTCCTCTTGCTTCCTTTGTTGCCTCCTCCATTACTGTTATAAACAAGAACGGGCTAAGGGCAGATCCCTGGTGAACCCCCACTCCAATTTCGAACTCATCTGATGTTCCCACCACTGTTTGCACTCTCGATTTTGTACCTTCATATAGTCCCATCACCGATTCAACCAATCTTTCTGGTACTCTTTGCCTTCTCAATGCCCATCTTATAATTTCCCTTGGTACTTTGTCAAATGCTTTCTCTAGATCTACAAAAATATGATACAAACTCCTCCTTTTCTCCATAAACTTTTCCTGAAGCCCTCTCATAGGATATATTGCTTCAGTTGCTGATCTCCCGGGACAAAAGCCAAACTGCCATTTATCAATTCTCATTATCCTTCGCAGCCTCTTCTCCATGACTTTTTCATATACTTTCCTGCCATGCTCCAGTAACCTTATCCCCCTATAGTTACCACATTTCAAAGCATCTCCTCTCCCTTTAAAAATGGGTATAGTGTAGCTTCCTTTCTAATCTTCTGGTATCTCTCCCTTTTTTAATACATCGTTTAACACTCTTGTCAATTCCACCACTCCTTCCTTTCCTGCTGCTTTTTAAAAAATTTACTGTATACCCTGAAGGTCCTGCTGGTCTACCGTTTTCATTTCCTAAAGTACTTTTTTTACTTCCTCTTCCGTAATTTTTCTTGTGGGCCTTCTACATTTTCGGGTTCTTTTATCGTATATTCATTTTCTTCATTTAACCGTCTCATCTATCTCTAAAGCTGAACTCTTCTCTCAAACTTTTTCTAAAAACTCCACTCTGGACGATTCTGGGCATATTCTTCCTACTCATCCCCCCTCTGACTCTTTTATGCCTGTTATAAAGATTCTTCAAAATGATGTTTTCTATGCCCTCTCTGGCCTCAATCCTCAGAAGGCTTATGGACCTGATGGAGTGCCTCCTAGTGTACTTAAAAACTATGCCTCCGTGCTGTCACCCTGCTTGGTCAAACTCTTTCGCCTCTGCCTGTCAATATCTACCTTTCCTTCCTGCTGGAAGCATGCCTTCATACAGCCTGTGCCTAAGAAGGGTGACCGTTCCAATCCCTCAAACTACCGTCCTATAGCTTTACTTTCTTGTCTGTCTAAAGCTTTTGAATCAATCCTTAACCGGAAGATTCAAAAGCACCTTTCCACTTCTGACCTTCTATCTGATCGCCAGTATGAGTTCCGCAAGGGTCGTTCTGCTGGTGATCTCCTTGCCTTCCTAACTGACTCTTGGTCATCCTCTCTTAGCCGTTTCGGTTAAACCTTTGCTATTGCGCTGGACATATCAAAAGCATTTGATAGGGTCTGGCACAAATCTTTGCTTTCCAAACTACCCTCCTACGGTTTCTATCTTTCTCTCTGTACCTTTATCTCCAGTTTCCTTTCTGACCGGTCTATTTCTGCTGTGGTAGACGGCAATGTACATACAGGTTGAGGTAAAATAGGGCTAGAGTCGTGGACGTGGAAGTTGAGCACTATTCAGAGAAAACAAAATAATATCTCGAAAAATTATTTACATGATACATCCTAGTAAAACTAAATTGACTAAACTGTCACAAGGATACATGGTAATGGAGCTATTTGGAATAGTAAAAAGAAAAAAGAAACAATCCTTGAAGAAGATCTGCTACACACTGAACCTTCGCGTCACACCTTGACACAAAACTGTCGCAGAGAAACACTCATCCGTTGCGTGACAATTAAATGACAGTGTCGCTACCCTGGGCACGCCTTTGAGACGGGTGGGGTTTACAACAATAGATAAGGTTGTGTGAAAAGAGGTAATGTTATCCGTAGAGTCTCCTAATAGTTACAATGTGATAACAAGGACAAGTCTGGAGAACCTAAGAAGCATCGGCTGTCAGTACCACTAACTCCTAATACTCCGTTTTTCAGGTCTACAGTACTATAAAAGAAAATCCTGTCACCAAGTTTTGAAATCACTGTTGTAACAAATCTCACTCAAATATATAATTCCAGCATAAGTGATTAAAGTAATTCCAGCATTAATAAACATCACATTAAAAAGACAGATTTTTACCTATCCCTCGATCGTAACGAACGTGGATGACTGACATCTGTGACGCCAAAAATAATTCCCGTAACGGGTAACAGTGGTATGTCAAGTAAGGGTAAGTAAGACTTGTCTGCTTACTTCCAAAGCTTACAGATATTCACATGCTGGTTACGATAAAAGTTAGGGACAGCATCTGCTCAAGTTCAGTTAAGTCTGTCATTGCAGAGAAAAAGTATGTTTTAAGCAGAAGCACATGAGGTTCAATGTTAAATTGTACCTATCCCTATGTTAGTCTACACCCTCGGTTATTACGGCTCCAATTAAATTAAGAAGACTGACTGTCTTGCATCAACTCAGCAATAAAAGAAAATAGTGGGTTAGAGTGAAAAGTATTACTCCAGCACTCCCCTTCTCGCATGAAAAAGATGCAGGCAAAAGCTCAGGAACCAAACACAAATTAGTAAATGGGAGGATGCAGGTTATAGTCGTGTGGTGGAAAGATACACAAAGCAGCGTCAGGCTGAACCTCGAGCTGGCGCTAGTCTTTGGAGACGATCACTATGCACCATTCTGTGAAAAAAAAAAGATCGTAAAGCTCTAATTTCCATCCACCCATATATCTGACTATTTCTGCCTAAACCACCAAGGATTTTTTTTTTTTTTTTTTTTTATTACCGCTGGTGACACCCAAAAAGGTTTAGGTCAGAGGGTCGCGAAGGCCCCCCTCCCCGACGAACGTGTCGACGGCAAAAGAAGCTTCAAAAACGACCCAAAATTACTTTAAGTGCCATAACAGTTGGCTGATAAAACCGTGTAGGTTGTCAGTGGGGCTGTAGTCAAGGGATACTGCACTCCTCCGAAGAGGAACTTTAAGGACAATCATGTACACAAGGAACTCTAGTAATAATCCAGCATTAGCTACATAAATGGTTTCTCCATCTGTCCAGTTTCCTTGTTTAAAACACAAGATCAAATCAGTAGATAGCCTGTAGGCGTCCACTGGCCCATTAAAAAGGCCACTCGTTTGACCAGTGTCCACAGCAAAATTTACGCCCTTTTACGAGGCTGTGTTGCCCATCTTCTCCAAATGTTTCAAGAAAAAGTGACCGAAACGCATCATAATCCTTCCGTCCTGTGAACGCGCTCCTGTTTATGAGGGCCCTGCGCCCGTTCCTGGGATTGACCTTCGAGCGGCTGAGAGATATTTTATCTCCCGGATTTGACACGAATGAAATGTCCATGACAATCTCACTTTGAAACAAGAAGTCCCTGGCTGAATAATCTGCCGCCCTTGCTACCCTGCGAAACGCTTAACTGCTGTTGCTGTTAGCGGGTGATTAGGGGCAGAAGCCATTGTGGGATTAGTAAGGTAAGTAAATACCTCTTGGTTGCTCATGCAGCGTAGAAGGAGGAGCAACCACCCTTTGAAGACTGCTACCACTCCTTACATGACAGTTACCGTTTTCCTAGACGTCACTGTTCATTTTCCTTTACCCACTCCTTCTAGTCCTCGGTGAGAGCTTGTAACGTCGGGTCAGGTTTCTCTGCCATTAAAAGAGTTACTAGTAAAATGAGGAGTAAAATGGTTCAAGAAAAAAACATATTGCTGCAAAAATTAGTAAAGTAATAATCATTCACCGCTAAGTATGTGCTCACTCCTCCCCGATGCTTCTAAAATGCTTAATAAAAGAGGAAAACGAATAATGAGTGAAGCTTAGCAAGACAAAACTTCTCAACTGTGCAATAAAACACGCAAAAGAAAGGAGAAAAGGAAATGAATGACTATACATAAAATGCGTAACAATGTTACTCAAGAAAAATATTAAACATCCACACGCCAGAAAAATCAACAGCTGAAAAATCTAATAGATTAAATACGGACCCACACGCCTAAACACGTGAACATAATAATAGTAATTCACCTGAAATCATGTTACAAGTGCTGTAATTACTGAAACCAATGTAGTGTCAGCTAAAATGTGTTAAAAACCTCGAAGACAGCAACTCGATGCCCCACTACTCAGCACGTTCGCGTCCTTCGCCTCGCCGGTGACTGGGGCAGGGCTGTAGGGGTGGCAGGGTCTGCCGTCCCCTGTCTGGTAGCGGGGAGGGTGTGGCGGCGGGCAGACAATATACGCCCACCAGTCACCCTCAAAGGTCCGAGTTGCCTGGCGAAGAAAAGTGCGCACCTACGATTAGTTGTGTCGTAGGAAGAAACAAGTGCCGAGACACCTCCGAGGAAACTTGGTTGTGCGAGGCAGGGCGCGCAGACTGTGTGGGTTGTGCGGGGCGGGGCGGGGCGTTGCCCTCGGGTGTGGCTGGGTGCTGACTTGACGCTCACGGAGCAGGAAGGGCCGCGCGCTACGTCAGCAGAACGCTAGCTACACACCTCTCTTTCTCTGCCCTCACACACGTCACTGAAGTTACGGTTGGTGGGAAAACATAATAGCCTTTTAGTTGGCCGAGCGGTAGCCGTTATAAGTTCACTTTAGGTCACTTTAGTTCTCTCTCTCACAGGGTAAGTACAAATACAAAATGTATTTTAACTATATTAACAGTTGTACACAAAGTTTACAGTTTGCGTGAGCGAGTCGCACGAGGTCAGAGACAGCCACACCTCAGTGCGCGGGGCAGCGGAGCACCGCTCGCCTGCCCTTCACCCGTCTTCTCTCCTCTTCTCCGCGTTGTTCGCCCGTTTTATTTGCTTGTAGTTCGTCCGGAAGGGTGTGGGCTCCGGTTGATGACTTGATGAAAGTCATCATTTGCTGATCCTAGTGTCAGTTCATCACAGCTTCCCACGGCCAAAAGCACGACGTGTCGTTAAACATCCTGTTGTGCGACACCGACCGGGTGTCGCCACACGTACAGTCATACATTCACATGTACATTATAATATACACATTACACTCAGCTGTTTTTTCGTCGCATCACTTTTAAAGCACATATACTAAATAAGAGACGAAAACCAGCTGAGTACTATGGAGTTGAAGGGAAATAAGTGCAAGAAAATGTGAATTCCCTACTTCATGGAAGGGCCCAAAGCTCCTACAAAAGCCTTGTTAAATGTGTGTGCTTGGGGCCGAAAAGTTAAAAAACATGACCAGAAGACAGGAACAAGAAGAACATACCCAAACCTAATCCGGCAGCCTTTCCCTTGGCCCATTGTCACAAATATTTCAGGGCGTACACACTCAAATATGATAAGGACTAAAGGATCTACCGAAGAAGTCATTGAAGAAAGGCGTTCAGACAGGCACGAGAAACGCAAACCCAAACCCTACCCGGTGGTGCTCCTAGTTCCCTCTTTCCAAACACTTCGGGCTGACACCTCCGTATTTGATAACGGGCTCCAGGATCTGCCGAAGAAGTCACCGAATAAAGGCGTTAAGACAGACACGAGAAAGACTACCTCACCCAAACCTAACCCGGCAGCCTTTTCCTGGGTACACATTCTAAAACACTTCGAGGCTCTTTGGTCCATGTTCTTAAACGTTTCGGGTTCCCTTTACGTCTATTTGCCAAGGCCACAGAGAAGATTAACCGAGTTTTCATGGGTGGTTTTCCCGTTCAAGATGCAGAGGTCGTGTAAAACTATCACCAGCATCACAAAACAGTCCATGGAATTCCTAGCAACTTCTTTGAATCTTTTTGAAAAGGCGAAATGAGGTGTCGATACGTTTAGGAATATGGGCTTTTACACCCATATTTGATAAGAACATAAGAACGTAAGGGAGCAGCAAGAGGTCGGCAGGCAGCTCTTGCAAACCTAACGGTCCTAACCCCACCTAACATCACTATCAATGATTTTATCTAATCAATATTTTAATGCGTTTATCGTATTGGCGTTTACAATATGACTGCTCAGCCTGTTCTACTCATCCAACCCTCATGGCTTTTGTAGAGGTTAGTGGTATTTCTACGCGTACTTTTATAAGCCTGGTGATAGTTTAACAAGGCTTCTGCACCATGAACGTGGAAAGAACTCATGAGAACCCGACTAATCTCCTTTGTGGCTTTGGAACAAAAGTTATTGTGGGAGCCGAAACCATCTGAGAATACGGGCCTTGGACACTTCGGGGCTTACACACTCACGTCAAATAAGGCTTTCGTATATTTCAGGGTAGTTTTATGAGCCTGGTGATAGTTTGACAAGACTTCTGCGCCATGAGCGTGGAAAGCACTCATGAGAACACGGGTAATCTCCTTTGTGAACTTTGGAAATAGATGTTGCGAGGACCGAAAGCATCTGAGAATCCAGGCCTCCGTTGTGTTAGTATTTCCAGGGGTAGTTTTAGGAGCGCGGTAATTGTTTGACAAGGCTTCTGCACCATGAACGCAAATAAACACTCATGAGAACACGACCAATCTCCTTTCTGGCCTTGGAGAATAGTTACTGTAAGAGCCGGAAGCGTCTGAGAATACGGACCTAATAGCTACACGAACAAGCTCGCCCCCACAACCTACGTATACAGTTTGTCGGCCCGAGCTTAACAGTCAAATTAACCCGCGACTCTTGAGCACCTCGGCAACGAACGTGTTTCATTAGCAGGCGCAGCAATGAAGGGTGCCGCAGTATTTCCGTGGATGGCTGTTATTGCCGCGCCCTGTGCCCATTACACACATAGCCAGGAGTTTAAAACCTAATCAGAATACACGCAAAATTTCCTTCATAATGGCCAGCTATAGGAAAGGGCGCTTGGGAGACACAGACAGTGGTGATATGGAGGCCGACATGTGGAATAAGACGACGAGGGAAAGAAGGAAAGGATTTAAGTTAGAATAGAGAAAAAGTTCTATTACATCCTTCCACACATATGGCAGGGAGGAAGTTGATAGCTGTCGCAAGTACCGAAAGAAGCCAACTCAATGAATACGACATAACACAGACTTGGGAAGGTCATATGGTGCGTAGAACTGATAACAACTGTGCAAAAAAAATAACACAATGGCAACCCAGGAAAACTTTACCTTTATGCTGATTAGATATTACGGGATGGGGGCTTAAGTGCTCCTTCTGTACCTCTCTTCGCCTTCCTCCATGACCCAGCCTCTTCCTCCAACTGTAAGCTTCCTCTTGCCTCCACACGGAAGCATAAAGTAAGAATATAATCTGCCTTTATTCTGATTAGGTATTACGGAATGATGGTTTAAATGCCCCTTCTCTTCTCTCTTCGCCTTCCTTCATGATCTCAGACTCTTTCTCCAACTGTAAGCTCCCTCTTGCCTCCTGTCCACACGGAAGCATAAAGTAAGAATATAATCTGCCTTTATTCTGATTAGGTATTACGAGATGATGGTTTAAAGTGACCCCTCTCCCCTCTTCGCCTTCCTCCATGATCCAGCCTCTTCCTCCAACTGTAAGCTTCCTCTTGCCTCCTGTTCACACGGAAGCATAAAGCAAGAATATAATCTGCCTTTATTGTGATTAGGTATTACGGAATGGTGGTTTAAGTGCCCCTCCTCCCTCCTCTTCGCCTTCCTCCATGATCCAGCCTCTTCGATCCTCCAACTGTAAGCTTCCTCTTGCCTCCTCTCCACACGGAAGCATAAAGTAAGAATATAATCCGCCTTTATTCTGATTAGGTATTACGGAATGGTGGTTTAAGTGCCTCCTCTACCCCCTCTTCGCCTTCCTTCATGATCCAGCCTCTTCCGCCAAATGTCATCTCTGTCTTGCTACCTGTACACGATGAGAACAGATGTTGTCTTTATTTTCATCTGCTATTAGACTATATACATGCGGACTGATGGTTTAAGTGCCTCTTCTACTTCCTCTTCGCCTCTGCCTCCGACTGTCAGTTCCCTTTTGCCACATACCAACAGAGGAGAATATGGTGCGAACTAATTTTGTTCTTATTCTGCTTCGCTATTAGGATATACTTGCTTAAAACACGCTCTGTATAATATCGCTTGACATTATGCATCCTTATAGTCTCTTCAACCTATGTCTGTTCCCTTACTCCATGATGCTCGCCTCCTAACTCCCAGCATAAATGTAGGTAGGTAAGTAGATAGGTAGGTAAGTAAGTAGTTAGGTAGTAGTAGGTAAGTAGGTGGTAGTGGCAGACCGACCCCAAAGTCTAGGGCAGAAAGGGTGAGAAGGGAGCGTGCTAAAGCGAGTATGCCCGCGGGACAGACTGGAGCAAGGCGTCAACTTGAGCTGACGAGATTCACACTTCCCTGGGCCACTCACCCGGCAGCGAGAAGTGGGCGGCCTCAGGTAATGGGACTGCCTGGGCTCTCTCTCTCTCTCTCTCTCTCTCTCTCTCTCTCTCTCTCTCTCTCTCTCAGACCACTACCACCATCACGAGAATAATTAACTATATATTCGTTTCATTACTTTTTTGTTAACTTCCTAAAGCAAATAATGAACCAGTATTGCCCCAAGTCATATTGAGGTACTTTTTTTTCCTCTCTCAGCCAATCTCTGAAATATCTTCGTATTAGATCCTTCCCTAAAGACGAAACTTCCTCCAAAATATATACCCGTGACCATACTTTAACCTTTCCAGCCCTTATACAGTAATGAAAGTGGGGTAGTGCTAATTATTATTTTTCTTTACCTGCCTCAGCTACTCAGAAATATCTTGGTAGCAGACCATTCCCAAGGACAAGCCTTCTTCCAAAATAGGCTTTCATTATTCTACCTTACCTTAACCTTTCCAGACCCCAGTAATGAAAATGAGCATAAATAAGAAATCTCAAACAGCGCATTAGCCCACCTCTGCACGGAAGCCAATATCCGGGGCATCATAAGAGTGGGAGTCCGCGGCATTGTGCACTGTAATGGAAGTGAACCTGTAAGTGGGAGGCCGGGTGGTCACGTTCCTCGCATTGCTCCGGCGGGACCTGGGGCCGCGCGGGGCGAATTGGGCCACCTGCCTCCTGGGCCGCGGGGGCACACGCAGAAACCGTCGGCACACGGGGCGCCTTCGTTAGTTTGTGATTACTGAAACGTTCACATGACTAAGTGAGTAAAGTTATAAGGAGATCCGCTAAAGCTGCGCGTGGCATCGGTGCTCACCTGTGTTGCATTGGCCTTTGTGCCTGTGTTGGGTGAGAACCCATTACCACGGGATACGGGCAATTGTGACATCCTGGTTGCCACAGTTTATCCTTCCTTGGTTTCCCCAGGTACCCAATTTCCGACCAATCCCAAAGGGGGGTGAACAGCCAGGTGGGTTTCACCCTGACTGCACAGGCGGGATTCGAACCCAGGCCCCCAGATTCGTAGTTAGGGATGCTAACCACTGCACCGCGGAGGCACAAAGAGAGTTCATGAGAAGCAGGTGATAATCTGAACATTCTATCCCTTTGAAATAAACAGACATAAATACATATAAATACATAAACACATGGCTTTATCAGTTTGTAATTACTGAGTAAGTGATTATATGAAACAAATGTGCATCACTTTCAAACAAACAGATAAATAGACAAGCAGCTTCTAATTATGGCAATGATTTATTATTGTTTTACGAGAGAGAGAGAGAGAGAGAGAGAGAGAGAGAGAGAGAGAGAGAGAGAGAGACTATTTGAAGAGCCTGTGTGTGGGGCAAGATCAAATGTCCATTGTTACACATACACATTTAAACATACACAAACAAAATACACATGAAAAATATGAAAAAAATAATTTGTAATAAGTGTCTGTTTGTCACTAGGTCTCTCTCTCTCTCTCTCTCTCTCTCTCTCTCTCTCTCGTATAGTTTCACAGGTACTACCACTATACGCGTGTACAAATTCAAGCCTTTGTGTCAACGTAAGGCACGACTGTTGACTCTGCCGTGTGTCATTATGAGTGTGTGCTGTGGGTGTGGTTAGTGTGTGTCCCTCCCCTGTCAGACTCTCCCGGACGAGGGTGTGCAGACAGTATTTAAAAGTCAACGTACACAACATTAATCCAGAAGCCCCGACCTGTCCATCCCCCTTACAGAGTTATATGTGGTAACCCTGTGCTTCCCCTCCTTCCAACTCCAAGCTAACACTGCCTGCACGCCAGCCTCCTCATTCAACAAGTCAAGGGCCGTAGTGAATCCGTATTCTCAGACGCTTTCGGCTCCTGCAACAAATAGTTCTCAAGGCCCCAAAGGAGATTAGTCGGGTTCTTAAGTGTGTTCTCTAACATTCGTGGTACAGAAACCTTGTCAAACTATACCTAGGCTCGTAAAACTACCCATGGAAATACTAGCACAATCTCTACCACAGCCTTAATAAATGTAAGTGTGTTAGCCTCGAAATATTTGAGAATATGGACCACGTGTATTAGGTAACCATCCAGGGATAAATTAAAACTATCACTAGGTTCATAAAACTACCCATGAAAATACTAACCCAGCCTCTTCCACAGCCTTATCACATGTGGGTGTGTGAGCCTCGAAATGTTTGAGAATATGTTCCACGTGTATTAGGTAACCATCCAGGGATAAATTAAAACTATCACTAGGTTCATAAAACTACCCATGAAAATACTAACCCAGCCTCTACCGAAGCCTTATCAAATGTGTGTGTGTGTGTGTAAGCCCCCCAAGGGTTTGTGAGTACGGGCCTTACTGCTACACTTCCCTCCTTGATGTATACACCATCTAAATTTAACCGTATTAAGAAAACAAAGACCTTCTCCCTTGCCTTTCCTTGGAAATCTAAGCTGGAAAGATTCTGTACAGAGCTACCAACATGGGCCGCTTTCACAACCGTTTTGTTTGTTTTGATCGTTACCAATGGCGCCGATCGCCGCTATAGTATTTCCACATAAAACTGTCCGATAGGGTAGTTGCGGCTGCGGGGTTAGCCTAGCCCCGCACCTGACCACACACTCTCGACACCTCTCGCTTCGTCTGCAACCGCCACTACCCCATAGGCCAGTTTCACGTGAAATATTATAGCGGCGATCGCCGCCATTGGCAACGATCAACACAAATAAAGTGACTGTGAAAGCGGCCCTAAGTTATTAGCCTCTTATTTTACTCGGAAGATTGAAAGCACTTAATATGGAGGTTCTAGTTGAATATACTACTACTACTACTACTACTACTACTACTACTGCTGCTGCACTACTACTACTACTACCACTAGTACTACTGCTGCTGCTGCTGCTGTACTACTACTACTACTACTACTACTACTACTACTACTACTACTATTACTACTACTACTATTTCTACTAACCCAAACCAATGTGCTGACCCACAAATAAGGAAGGGAAGGGAGAAGGAGCGGAATATTTTCTTTTGTTGTTTGTCACATTTAACAACAATAAATAACATGTTAGTAAACTGGCGTATTACTTTCATTCTCGGTTCTACGTAGTTCTAGTATAGTATATTTTGTATATTCTTTTTTTTTAATCACCTTTAGCAGCGATAGATAACAACATGGAAGACTAGCCTATTATTTTCACTCTGTTCTGTGGTTCACGATAAATAAATTCAACTCATAAACCCATTGTTATTATTAGTCAACCACCAGTTCCCTCACTTAGTGCAATAGTTAATGTCACAGAAGACTGGCAAACATTTTTCACAAAGGTTCTGCGGTTCACGGTAACTGCATAACTGCAGCGTCGAAATCATCCATTATCACTATCATTATTCTTATTCTTGTTCTTATCCTTATTCCGATACTTATTATATTTAACTAGAAATTATGTACGTAAATGATTTAGTTCGTGTATTTGAGAGAGAGAGAGAGAGAGAGCAATGATTGTTTATAGACAACTGTTTTTCGTCTCTCTCTCTCTCTCTCTCTCTCTCTCTCTCTCCTTCTTCTCACCCCCCTCCACTTATCATCAGCGCGTCAATGGCAGCAGTAATATGGTCGGAGGTCTAGTTCAGTTTCCGTCCCGCCGCTCGCTCATGACTCGGACGATGGAAGTCAGAGAGGAAATTGGGTCGACGGTGAAGGAACAAGTCAAACGGATTCACGCGTAACTATTATACCTGCTGACCAGGTACCGTATACATGTACCTCCCTTCCGTGTCCCTCCCGCTCCCTCCCTCGCTCGCCCTGTCCCCTCGTGCCTCCTACAGCGGTGCCAGACTGTCCTACTCAGCCTCTTATGTTTGCCGATTTCAGAGCCGAAATCTGTCTCCTCCACCCCAATAACTGACTTCATATATAGTTATCGTTAAAATGGTTGATTATCGGTGTTCCTTGGCAATAGTTATGGTAAATACGATGCTCTGAGGACAATAATCTGGCAACGGTGCTCCTATAGTGAAACAAGATTGAGGAGATCGTTTTGGCGTTGGCTCCCGCGGGTCCCTTCTGCAACACCGCCCCAACACCTCTCTGTATCTCGTGTTACCTAGAGCTAATACATGAGAGGAAAAGATGGGTGTTGGGCGTGTGTGGCAGAGCGGCGGGAGGAAAGGACCCGCGGGCGAACGCCAAATCTGGTTTCACTATAACGAGGCAGTTTCATTGAGTTCATGTAGGAGGCGGAAGCGTCTCTAATATAAGAATACCAACTTCAGGCTCTTCATATTGTAAATCAGTCTTTCTGGTGTCTATGAAATTATACAAATACGTCTTTCCCTCTGCATCTGCTATATGTGTGTGTGTGGTGTGTGTGTGTGTGTGTGTGTGTGTCACCCCCAACCACCACTTGTGTCCAACTTGCCTTCCTTCCTCCCCAACGCTCGCCGCTCCGTCACCGTCTCCAGCCTCTCGCCTCTCTGTCCTCTGTCGATCTTTCCATTCTTACTGTCAGTACACGAATAAGTTTGTTCAGTGAAAAGGTTGACAAGAGTTTCGGATCTTTTCCGTTTGGCGTACAGCGCTAAAATTAATTTTAATATAGATTTTCTTATGTATTTTTGTCCGTAGAATCCGAATATGACAACCGTTTTATGGAGAAACGAACAGTTTTTAAGTTATTTTCCTTTACGCTGCAGCCGCCGCAGCCTCAAAATAGCTCGCAGAGGGCTTAGGGTCGGGGAGCATATTTAAACTACTCCAACCGAACTTTACGACCTACTAACGGGGGGGCTGCGCCCCCCTCGACCCCCCCTGATAACCAGGGGGGGCTACGCCCCTCCCTGGACCCCCCCCTCATGTATATGTGACCTATTTCAGCGAGGAGGTATTTCTCGCAACACCCGCTGCAGCCTCGCCGCGGCCAGCACCAGAGGCGACGCGCTTTCGTAAACATTATCCCATATTTTCAAGACTAAAAAAAAAGTCCTTGAATTGGATTTTCAAAGCGTTTCCATGACTGCTGAAGGTTTGCAAACGGAATACTGAATATTACGACTTTTTAAAGTTTGAATTCCTTCAGTAATAGATAGGAAGAAAATAACTTTAAAGGCAAATAACTCAAAAACTGTTAATTTCTCCAAAAAAATAATGTGATATTCTGATTCTACGGACAAAAATACATAGAAAAATCTATATTAAAATTACTTTTAGCGCTGTACGCCAAACGGAAAAGACCCAGAGTTTCTGCAATAAACGACGGAAGAGCGGAGCGTAGTGATGCAGGTGCCAGACGTGTCATAACCGGTCACTGGCGATAAGAAAACGAAACAAAGCATTATATCTGTGTAGGCGGTATATAAAGCCGACTTATATAATTGTTTCATAACTTTAGTATGCACAAGAACCAACGTACGAGATGCAGAACCGTCCTTTGGTTGGTAGGAGTACAAGGTTTCTCCCGCCAACCTCGTGTTCGCGCCGCGGCCCGCGCTTGCCTGCCGTCAGCTGATCAGTGAGCTTGCCAGTGACGGTGGTGGTGTTGTGAGCCGTGAGGTGCAGTGTCTGGCTCGGGGAAGTTGCTCTTGACACTACACGTGCGATAGATAATCAGTTATTTGGATATATTTTTGCAACCTCTAGTTCCCTATACTCGCGGGTGATTGACACTACACGTGCGATAGATAATAATCAGTTGTTTGGATATATTTATGAAGTTCATAGTTCACTTACACTTAGCGGGAAAAAAGAACACAGCAGGAAAAGATAAATGAACATAGCAAGTGTAACAGTAGGAAACAAACAAAAGGACAGAAAAGGGAAATGCTAAAAGACCAAGTTAGGCTAGAGTGAAGAAAACGAAGGAAAAGAAAATTGAAAAGCAAAACAAGAGATTAGGGAAAGTGTACGGAGAAACAGAGCTCGATGCAGCGTGAAGTATTAAGTGTGCAGAGTGGAGCATCTAAGTGTGCAGAGTGAATTATTAAGTGTGCAGAGTGGAGCATCTAAGTGTGCAGAGTGAAGTATTAAGTGTGCAGAGTGGAGCATCTAAGTGTGCAGAGTGGAGCATCTAAGTGTGCAGAGTGGAGCATCTAAGTGTGCAGAGTGGAGCATCTAAGTGTGCAGAGTGGAGCATCTAAGTGTGCAGAGTGGAGCATCTAAGTGTGCAGAGTGGAGCATCTAAGTGTGCAGAGTGAAGTATTGAGTGTGCAGAGTGGAGCATCTAAGTGTGCTGAGTGAAGTATTGAGTGTGCAGAGTGAAGTATTGAGTGTGCAGAGTGGAGCATCTAAGTGTGCTGAGTGAAGTATTGAGTGTGCAGAGTGGAGCATCAAAGTGTGCAGAGTGAAGTATTGAGTGTGCAGAGTGGAGCATCAAAGTGTGCAGAGTGAAGTATTGAGTGTGCAGAGTGGAACATCTAAGTGTGCAGTGAAGTATTAAGTGTGCAGAGTGGAGCATCTAAGTGTGCAGTGAAGTATTAAGTGTGCAGAGTGGAGCATCTAAGTGTGCAGTGAAGTATTGAGTGTGCAGAGTGGAACATCTAAGTGTGCAGTGAAGTATTAAGTGTGCAGAGTGGAGCATCTAAGTGTGCAGTGAAGTATTGAGTGTGCAGAGTGGAACATCTAAGTGTGCAGTGAAGTATTAAGTGTGCAGAGTGGAGCATCAAAGTGTGCAGTGAAGTATTGAGTGTGCAGAGTGGAACATCTAAGTGTGCAGTGAAGTATTGAGTGTGCAGAGTGGAGCATCTAAGTGTGCAGTGAAGTATTAAGTGTGCAGAGTGGAGCATCAAAGTGTGCAGAGTGAAGTATTAAGTGTGCAGAGTGGAGCATCTAAGTGTGCAGTGAAGTATTAAGTGTGCAAAGTGGAGCATCTAAGTGTGCAGGGTGAAGTATTGTCAAGTGAAAGCATCTACTATAGGTGTGCAGAGTGGAGCATGTAAGTGTGCAGAGTGAAGCATTAAGTGTGCAGTGGAGTATATAAGTGTGAAGAAGAACCAAGTAGGAGCCATGAAGCGATACAAAGCGGAACAGTTCAGAAGAGGATGAGGAAGAAGGCGTGCTTGCTGCAGCTAACGAGGTGGCCGCGGCCTGCCAGCGGGGCCATGATCTGCCGCCGAGCAGGGCCGCGTGTGTGCCCCGAAGACTACTCCCACCAGGCCCTCCCTCGTGAACACAAGGTAACGTGCCCCGCGTGCCTGGCCCTGCACCCATGTACTCTTGCGTGCCCAGGCAGACTCTTACAGACTAATATGCTTGTCGCTGCTGCCTACACACTTGCCTGCCCCTACAGACGCTTGCTTGCTTGCCATTACAGAATCTACAGACACACTTGCTTACCCTTACAGACTTGCTTGCCTCTACAGACTATACAGCCTACAGACATGCAGACAATATAGCCTACAGACATAACTGACTATACAGCCTACAGACACTTGCTTGCCCTTAGACCACATATTAACTTGCTTGCCTGTACAGTCTCTAACTTGGTTCCTCTACAGCAGGGCTACTCAACCATTATGAGCAAAGGTCCAGTTAGACAAGTACAAATGTATGCAGAGATCCGATTAAATATTGTAGCTGGGCCCCAGCTCCAGGAGTAGCAAAATATAATTTTACATTATGAAAGTCCTAGCGATGGATTCTTGCAAGTGTATTTCCTTGACTGATTGTAGGGCCTACAGTCAGGCAAGGAAATATACTTGCAAGAATCTATCACTACCAGGACCATGTAAATCAGTTATATTTTTCTACTGCTGGAACTTGGGGTCCAGTTACAACACTCATAAGGTCCGGATTCGGACCGCGGGCCGCCAGTTGAGTAGCCCTGCTCTACAGGCTATACAGATTCTACAGCCTCTATCTTGCTTGATTCTGCCGACCTGTCACCTCCCGTCCCCTTGCCAGCCGGGAGACAAGTGTGACAGGCTGACGGCTCCTGAGTGTGTGTGTGTGTGTGTGTGTGTGTGTGTGTGAGAGAGAGAGAGAGAGAGAGAGAGAGAGAGAGAGAGAGAGAGAGAGAGAGAGAGAGATTTGCAACTATATCCTACTTTTGATTGACGATGCAGGACGAGCGAAAAAAAAAATAGTGACACCTTTGGCGACACCCACACCCACACCCACACACACACAGAAGTAACACCCACCACCTCTCTCTCTCTCTCTCTCTCTCTCTCTCTCTCTCTCTCTCTCTCTCTCTCTCTCTCTCTCTCTCTCTCTCTCTCTCTCTCTCTCTCTCAGATCGTAAACTCATGTCTCATCACACAAACTCGCCGTTCCCTTTAAGTTCATTTTCCACAGCTCGTCAACGTCGTCTCTTCACTCCTCCTCCTCCTCGTTGCGCCATTCAGCCACATTCTTCCCGGTTCTCCCTCATTACTCCAAATTCTTTGAACTGCAAACCAACTCAAGAACTAGAAATAACGGTTTACCCATTCAGTCGAGGCGATGTAACACAGACATTGGAAGGAGTTTCTTTTCAAACCGAGTCATCCGCCGCTGGAACAATCTTCCCTCAGAAGTAGTAAATGCGAATACCATCAACTCCTTCAAATATATAATCGACCGTCATTTCGCTGCGTCGGGAGTAAACTGAATAACGAGGGGCTTCCATCTGCTCTTCAATATCGAGGTGCTTTCATCTGCTCACCAAGCCCCAAGTGGCGGTCGAGCAGATTAAATCACCCAAGCGGGCGACCTCGTAATGAGCCAATAGGCTTTCTGTTGCCTGCATTTCCATGTTTCCATGTTTCTCACCACTTTTCCCAGTCTGTCGGTTCTGATGACCCCGGAGTGGAGATAGAGAGATGAGACAAGAGGCATTTTTGAGGTCATCTGGTACTGTTTACGGTGTTATGCCCGCCGAGGACCGACACTGATGATCGTGGAGGAGCTGAGGAGAGCGGAGGGGAGCAGGGAGGGCCCTGGAGGGGAGTTCACAGCGTTGGGGTCGTGGTGTGGGGCCGCTGTCTGGCTGTCTGGCGCTGCGCTCGTATTCTCATACGCTTTCGGCTCCCACAACAACTATTTCCAAAGGGTACTAGCCGGGTTCTCGTGTGTGTTTTCCACGTTCACGGTGTAGATGTCCTGTTAAACAATCCCCAGGCTCATAATTCTATTCTTGGAAATACTGACACAGCCCGAAAATCTTATCTAATGTGGGTGTTTATGTAGGCCCCGAAATGTTTGAGAATGTGGGCCCTGGCTGGTCCATGAACGTGTAGGCATGAGAATGTGTTTGTCAGTGTGTTGCTAGCCTGCTTGTTACTTGTTTGGGGAGAGAGAGAGAGAGAGAGAGAGAGAGAGAGAGAGAGAGAGAGAGAGAGAGAGAGAGAGAGAGAGAGAGAGTCATCCAGCCACGGTCTAATCACATGCTAGACTCGTGGTTGACAGCCTGTACCACCCCACAAAGTGTGTGTGTGTGTGTGTGTGTGTGTGTGTGTGTGTGTGTGTGTGTGTGTGTGTGTGTGTGCATTCATTTATCATCGACTGAGTGGAGACTTTATTGTGCAAGGTGCGGTGGCAGGTTGTCGTGTGTGGCTGTCAGCTTAGGAGGAAGCACAGCTGGGAAGGGATGAATGAGTCTTGTGACTGCCCGTTAGTTCATACTGAGGACTGAGGGAGGGAAGGACAGTAAAGAAATGCAGAACCTACCACGCGAGGGAGGCAGCAAGGCAATGAGGAGGGACAACACTATAAAGATGAATGAGTCTTGTGCCTGTGTTAGTTAGTTACCCAGGAAAGGAAGAGGAGGAATGCTATGCAGAACCTGTGTAGTAAACGAGGACCTGATGATAGTAGTAGGGAGGCAGGAAGGCGTTAAGAGAAGGGCAATAGTAAACGGATGAATGAGTTTTGTGCTTGTGTGTCCATTAGTTACTGAGGGAAGGACGAGGAGGAAAGAAAAGGAGAACCTATCACGCGAGGACCTGGTAATAATAGGGAGGCAGGAAGGCGGGACTAATAAGAGCAAGTTATACAGTTTGACGCAGATTGGGTTTGTAAGCTGAAGAACTAAATGCGAAAAGTCCTTGTGTAATGTTTGGTGCTGATGTTGGTTGGTGTTCTCAGACGCTTCCACCTCTCCCATCAACGATTTTCAAAGGCTAGAAAGAAGATTAGTTGGGGTCTAATGAGTGTTTTTTTAGGTTCCTGGTACAGAAGAAGAGTTTGAGTACCACCAGGGTCATAAAACTATTCATGGAAATAGCCAGGAATACTACGAAAGCCTTGGGAGCTTGGAAACCGAAATGTTTCAGAAAATAGTCCATCGATGTGGTTTAGGGCGTTTGTCAGGTTCTGTAATGATGGGATAGATAGACATTGAATAAACTTAGTCCGTACTATATCCTTTGGGAAGCCAACTACATGATTAACGTTGCCATTAGCCCCGAGGTAGTATTACCCACAATAAAAGCTTAGGAATTGGAGAATACTGTACAGGAAATCATGTTAGTAGCCGGTGCCAAGTAGAAAACCTGACCATTAAGGGGAATATAGTTAGGGTTGGCGTGCGAGGCGAGCACCACGTTTCCATCAGCGGGAAATGTTTATACCGAGTCCTCCCTTCCTGGCGGGCATCGACGCGGCTCCCACACTGAGGACCTAATGGCGAAGGCGGCGACGGGGAAGCAGGAGAAATAAATATACCTGTTGCCATCCGCATTTTTTTCATTGGTACGAGAAGCTTGCAATTATGTGATGAGTTTAATGGTGCGGCAGTTAACAATACGCCATTACGGGATGATTTATGTGCCCTACGTTTTTGGAAGGAATATAAGTTCATGTAAGTCATATCTTTTCGTAGAGTTGGTTTTGAGGTTCTTGAATAAAAAAAGTGATAATGTTGGTTTGTTAGTATTTGACGAGTTGTTATGTTGGCGTTGAGGCGAAGTGAAGGAATTCAGGGTCACATGAATCATATATATCTTTTCGGAGGGTTTTCTTCCATGTGTAAAATGATAGATGTTATTGATAAAAAACGCAGACTTGGATATAGTATTCTCTCTCTCTCTCTCTCTCTCTCTCTCTCTCTCTCTCTCTCTCTCTCTCTCTCTCTCGCTCGCTCGCTCGCGCGCGCATTGTAAGGTGTTTTTTTTATGTTTATGTAAAGCGAGACGATATTCATAAAAATCACTGACCTTGATATATATCTCTCTCTCTCTCTCTCTCTCTCTCTCTCTCTCTCTCTCTCTCTCTCTCTCTCTCTCTCTCTCTCTCTCTCTCTCTCTCTACACTGGGCCATTATTTTTATCTTTTCCTGTGGCGCTCGTGTGTGTGTGTGTGTGTGTGTGTGTGTGATTAGAGCGCTTCTCCGTGTCTCATTTGGCCGGCAACAGTCGAGTGTTTAGGAGGAAGAGGATTAGGAGGAAAAGGAGAAGAATGTGGGGGAGGAGGAGGAGGGGCGGCTGTCTGGTGCTGTCGAGAGATAGAAGGTTGCTGTACGAGAGAGAGAGAGAGAGAGAGAGAGAGAGAGAGAGAGAGAGAGAGAGAGAGAGAGAGAGAGAGAGAGAGAGAGCATTGGGACAGTCCTATGTTTTGCACCGGACTGCTAATAATGATTCAAGGTAACACAACATTCTCGACTCTCTGGCATCACCATCATCATCATCATCATCAAGGCGTGTATAGTACTCGTGTAGGTCCCTCGCTCATGAGGATGACGGAGAAGGAGAAGGCTGAGGGAGGTGGGGAAAGGGGGGCGAGGGTCAGGAGGGTGAGGAACGGGGAGGCGAGAGAGGGCATGTCTGTGTGAGAGATAGGGATGGGCAAGTACCTTTAATTTGAGTACCGGTAGTACCGGTACCGAAAACTCATTTACCGTTAATACCGGTACCGGTACCCGAAGGAGTATTTTTTTTATCTTAATGACTTCTGATAAAATTCCCAAATAAATTTCCTGTAAAGAAAACTCTCTCTCTCTCTCTCTCTCTCTCTCTCTCTCTCTCTCTCTCTCTCTCTCTCTCTCTCTCTGAATGAAGTGTTTTTTTATTTTTTCGAAAAAAAAAATAGCATGTATAGTTATTATGGATGTACTCGATCATAGTCTAATAACAATAACAATATTTATTAGCAACCTAAAAAAGAAAAAGAGTCGGACATCAAGAATTATCCACTAACTCCAATAAATCAGTGCCTGAATAGATTCTTCTCGGCACCAGGTACCGGTACGGTACCGGGTAATGCTCAGTGCCGGTGATCATTGGGCTTCGCGGCACCAGGTACCGGTACCGGGTGCCGGCTGAATCGATTCTTCTCGGCACCAGGTACCGGTACCGGTGCCGGCTGAATCGATTCTTCTCGGCACCAGGTACCGGTACCAGCTGAATAGATTCTTCGGTAGGTACCCCGGCTGAATCGATTCTTCTCGGCACCAGGTACCGGTACCGGATGCCGAGAAGAATCGATTCAGCCGGCACCCGGTGCCGGTACCTGTGCTCATGACCACTCGGCAGTGAGCATTGCCGCTACCGGTACCGTTTGGATCTTATTAGACTATGATCGAGTACCCATATCACCGAGATATCCACTCACTGAGTGGTGATCTCTCTCTCTCTCTCTCTCTCTCTCTCTCTCTCTCTCACACGTGACTTTGCCCCGCTGCTGTGTGGTGCCAACACGCTCTTTCCTCTGTTTTCCTCTGCTTTCGCGGTGTGAGGCGTTCTGTGCTTCTGTGTAACTGCTGCTGTACTGGAGGACTACAAAACCAGGAGGATTACCCTGCCTTCTACTACAGACCGCTAAGTGTTCTGATTTAGTATTTAACTTAGTTAGATAGTGATCCACAGTTACTCCTAGGACAAGTGTATTAAGCTTCCCACATCTACACTAAATTCAACATTCTTTCACGCCAACCCAGTGCTACACGGTTTTATATTGCTTTTGTGTTTTTTTATAAATTGCTTTTGTGTTTTCTTCTCCTTCTATTATTAGGATACTTTACTGTGCTGTGATAATAGGACTACGTGAATCAGGCGCGCCAAGCTACGTTAATTTCTAAGTCCACACAAAACACTAGATAATCCACTTTCCGCGCAAACCTAGTGAACACAGTTATTATCTTCTTTACATAAGTGATTTCCCAGTATATTAATATTGGCCTATGTTTTGTCTTGGTGGGTAGAAATATCCGCGCCTTTTTACCCGAGACACACCCTTTTCCCCGGGGAATTGACCTGACTGCGACCTCACAGCAGCTGTGGTTTGTTTTCCTAGATACACATTTTTGACCTGACGACCTCACCGCAGCTGTTGGTTTGTTTTCCTAGATACACATTTTTGACCTGACGACCTCACCGCAGCTGCGTACTTTGTTATCGTCTTAACGCGCCTAATTGTTTCCGTCTTGCCTCGCCCATATCTTCACCATGACGTCCCTCAAGCGTTGTTCTGGGTGTGGCCTTCGCATGGCCAAGCAGTAGTACTTTTTCCAAGGACGTTTGTAGGTTCTGCGTTAAGACTCAGAAGGATGATCAGAGGATCATAGAGTTAGAGAATAGGGTTACGACTCTCGCCTCCCAGGTACACTTACTGGTTAGTGTAGCAGCAACAACCCCCGCCTCCTCCTCCTCCTTCCTCTTCCTCTTCTTCCTCGTCCTCCTCCCCTCCTCTTCCTCTTCTTCCTCGTCCTCCTCCCCTAGTATTGTCTTCAACCACACAGCAGCCCTCCCATCCTCCTCCTCCTCCTCCTCGACCATCTCCGATCTCCCCTTCCCACCCCTCCTTCTCCTCTTCTTCCTCCTCTTCCTCCTCCTCCTCCTCCTCGCCTTCCTCCTCCGTCCCCCCTCTCCCCTCTCCCCGCCCACCCTCCTCCTCCTCCTCCTCCTCTCCCTCTTCCTCCTACTTGTCCTCCGCCTCTTCGCTCGTCCCTCCCTCCCACACCTGTCCTTCACCTTCCCTTTCCCCTCTTCCTCCTCCTCTCCTCGTCCGTCCCTCCTCCCCACCTCACTCTCCCTTTCACCTACTCCTCCTTCCTCCTCCTCCTCCTCCTCCCCCTCCCCTCCTCCTCCGCCTCTCGCCTTCCTCTTCCATCCCCTCTCCCTCTTCCCGCCCACTCTCCTCCTCCTCCTCCTCTCCCTCTTTCTCCTCCTTGTCCTCCGCCTCCTCGCTCGTCCCTCCTCCAACACCTGTCCCTTACCTTCCCTTTCCCCTCTTCCTCCTCCCTCTCGTTCATTTTCCTCCTCCACCACCTCACCCTCCCTTTCTCCTTCTTCCTCTTCCTCCTCCTCCCCCCTTTCCACCTTCCACCTCTTCCACAATTTCTCCTCGTTCTTCACAGCAGGTCCTCCCTCCTTCCCGCTCTCCTCCCCTTCACCCACCCCTCCTGGCCCCCTTCCGACCGTCGGGTTCTTGGTGTTGATGATAGTCAGGTTCTATAAGTTGACAGGTATTTTTGCACAAAGGATAAGAACAGGACGAGTGAGTGTTTCACACGGGCAGTGGTGGGCAATATATCAGACAGGAATGAGGCGAGAATGGAAAGCGAGGATCGAACCCCATTGTCTTTCTCAGCTGTGGCGGAAACGACGTTTCCCGTGTGTCAAGCGAGGACCTTCTCAGGCGTTTTAGAGAATTGTTAGGCAGGATACCTGACGCTGGTGGGTCGCCAGTAGTGTGTGGCGTGCTGCCAAGGAGGGGCGTTGGCGATGGATGGCTGTCCAGGGCGATGGCAGTGAACAGCAGATTTGCTGAGCACTGCGAGCGCAATGGGTGGCTGTTCGTCGACAATTGGGACCTCTTCTTTGGCAACGACGCCCTATACGCCCGTGACGGGATACACTTGACTTTCAAGGGTGTTGAGGCTCTCTCAGACTCCTTTGAGCGATCACTTAGTACCCTGAGGGATTTTTTAATATTGGCGAGGGGGGGAGGAGTAATGGGAGGGGACATCTAGCTCATAATATAACCAGGCAGCTTAGAAGTAATTCTAGAGGAGTAACAGAGGACGGGCTAAGAATCTTCTATACTAACAGCAGGAGCCTCAGAAACAAGATAGACTTACTAAGGGTGAAGCTTGTTCAGAAAATTTTGACATAATAGCGATCACTGAGACATGGATAGACTTTGCTAATAGAAATTTTAGGTCAGAATTTGAAATAACGGGTTATCAGATGTTTCACAAAGACAGAAGGGCAGAAAGGGAGGTGGAGTTGCGCTATATGTTAAAGACTCACTTAAATGTTTAGTTAACAACTCAGTCAAAACTAACATGGATTCAGAATCAGTTTGGGTGGACGTTTACAAAGGGAAAGAAAAACTAACTCTAGGAGTTATATACAGGCCACCCAACCTTAACAGGCAGGACACGAGTATATTACTACAGGAGATTGGCAGGGCGAGTATGGGTAGAAATGTCTGCGTAATGGGGGACTTTAATTATAGGAATATAGACTGGGAAGATCTAGTGGGTGACCTGGAAGCCGAGGACTTTCTTGAAGTTATACAAGATAATTTCCTTAAGCAGGTAGTTACTGAGCCTACCAGAGGAGATAACATATTAGACTTAGTCCTAACCAATAATGGGAACTTGCTACGTGAGTTGGAGGTGGGCGGAGAGTTAGGAAATAGTGACCACAGAACGGTTCGTTTTAGGTTAGACTGGGCGGTAACCCGTGATCCAAACCCAGTGTTAGTGCCAGATTTTAGAAGAGCAAACTACGAGGGCTTCGAAGACATCTTGAAGGGGTAAACTGGGATAATTTAGGGATTCATGAGGGCCAGAACTGCGGATTGGAGAGCCAGGAGAACCAGGTAGAAATGTCTTACAATAATTTAGTTAGAGTAATAGTAGAGGGGCAAGAACAGCATATACCACAGCGAACACTTAGAAAAGAAAACAATGATCCTAAGTGGATGACTCGTGGACTAAAACACGAGATTGGGTTAAAGAAGGAATTTATCAGAAAATAAAGAATGGGAAACACATCTCAGGGGCCGGTACGTCGAACTATCTAGATTAGTTAAGAAAAACACCAGGATAGCAAAAAAGAACTATGAAATCAAAGTAGCAAATGAGGCGAAAAGTAATCCTAAGGGCTTCTTTCAGATGTATAGAACAAAAACACGGGAGAAAATTGGACCGCTGAAATCAAACACAGGGGAGCTAGTAGAAAATTACGAAAATATGAGCACATTGTTGAACGACTACTTCCTTTCAGTATTCACACAGGAGGATCGAACGACTATACCGGAAAGAGTTCAGGTGTACGAGGGCGGGGATGGCGATAAATTGAGGGATATAATCATTACCAGGCAAGTAGTTCAGGATGAGATAGATAAGCTTAAGAAGAACAAGTCGCCAGGTCCTGACGGGATATTTCCGAGGTTATTAAAGGAGCTAGGTGATATAATCAGTGACCCACTAACCGACATCTTTAAGATGTCGGTTAATACTGGCTATGTGCCGAGCCTATGGAAAGTAGCTAATGTGACGCCGATTTTAAAAAGGGGACAGGTCAGTTGCTTCAAACTATCGCCCAATTAGCTTAACATCTGTTATAGGGAAGATACTGGAGTCCATAATAGCCAGGAAACTTCGGGAGCATTTAGAGAAACATAGCTTAATTCACGACTCGCAGCATGGGTTCACAAAAGGTAGGTCATGCCTCACCAATCTCTTGTCCTTCTACAATAAAGTATTTGAGGCGGTTGACAGAGATGAAAATTATGATGTAATCTATCTTGATTTTAGTAAAGCGTTTGACAAAGTTCCTCACCAACGACTGTTGCTTAAATTACAGGCTCACGGAGTAGAGGGTAAAGTTTTGAACTGGGTCAAGGCGTGGCTTAGCAATAGGAAGCAAAGAGTGCAAATCAATGGTAAAAGATCTGACTGGGGATGTGTTACGAGTGGGGTCCCACAAGGTTCGGTATTAGGTCCACTTTTGTTTATTATTTATATCAATGACTTAGACACAGGAATTAGTAGTGATGTTAGTAAATTTGCAGATGATACCAAGATCGGTAGAGTAAGAGTCTGATCAGGACGTTAGTATTCTCGAAGGTGAACTACACAGATTATATGACTGGGCGGATAAATGGCAGATGGAGTTCAATGTAGGGAAGTGCAGTATTCTGAGTGTAGGTAGGAACAACCCCTCACATAACTATTGCTTAAATGACACTCTCATAAGCAGGTCTGGGTGCGAGAGGGATTTCAGTCTGAGCTCTGATCTCCGTCCAAGGGCACAATGCTTTCAAGCTAGAAATCGAGCTAATAGGGTACTGGGATTTATTTCAAGGAGCGTAAGCAACAGAAGCCCCGAAGTCTTCCTCAAACTATATTTAGCATTAGTTAGACCTCATCTTGACTATGCGGTTCAGTTCTGGTCACCCTACTATAGAATGGATATCAAAATGTTAGAATCGGTGCAGAGGAGGATGACTAAGATGATTCAGGGGTTGAGAAACTTGCCATACGAGGAAAGACTCAAACAGTTAAACTTGCATTCTCTAGAAAGGCGAAGGGTGCGTGGAGACATGATCGAGGTTTATAAATGGATGAAGGGCTTTAATAAGGGAGACATTCATAAGGTTTTGTTGGTAAGAGAACCGGGTAGGACACGAAGTAACGGGTTTAAACTGGATAAATTCAGATTCAACAGGGACATAGGCAAAAATTGGTTTACTAATAGGGTGGTGGATGAGTGGAATAGGCTTAGCAGTCATGTGGTGAGTGCCAATACAATTGTCACATTCAAAAATAGACTAGATAAATTCATGGACAGCGATATTAGGTGGGGTTAGATACACGGGAGCTTAGGGTCAAAGGAGCTGCCTCGTACAGGCCTACCGGCCTCTTGCAGACTCCTGCGTTCTTATGTTCTTATGTTCTTATGTTCTCTCTGAATGAAGTGAATATTTATTTTTTCGATAAAAAAATAGCATGTATAGGAAATAAGGATGTACTCGATCGTAGTCTAATAACAATAACAATATTTATTAGCAAACTAAAAAAAAAAATCGGACATGATGAATTATCAATAAAGCCAATAAATAAATCCGAGCAATCTGGTACCGGTACCGTACCATTTAGCTGGTACCGTTAGTACTGGTTTTGGTACCGGTACCTGCCCACCCCTAGTGAGAGATTGGAGGGAGGAGGGGGTAGAGATGGGGGCACGAGGGGTGTGTCCGGCTGAGAATGACGGGGAAGAGAAAGGATGAGGAGGGAAGAGGGAAAGGGAGGGAGTTAATTATATCCAGCGTGGGTGGTGCGGGACGTACGGTGTAGAGCCAGACGCCGAGTGTAATTATACGTCTGGACTTCCGCTCGCTTGAAGGATAAATAACACAGAGGCCATGTAATTGAATAAGTAAGGTTCATGCGATCTTAATTATCACGATGGAAACTGAAGTACAAGCAAAGTGGAGACGACTGTAACAGTGTGTACCAACTTTCTTTCGCTTGTTTAAGGACACGGGAGGTGGTGGCTGAGTGGTCAGCGCTCGAGCGCGACCTCCAGGAGGACGCAGGTTCGCGTCCCGCCCGCCGCTCAGGGTTGGTGATTTTTTTTATTTAAATCATATTTTTTTTATTTAAATCAGATTTTTTTTTTATTAATCAGCATAAAAATATTTGGAAACTATATAAATTCTATACATTAGTTTAAAACACATTTTGGTGTGTTCTTCCAGCATGTTGCATCATCTCTCACTTGGTTGCAATGTGTTTGAACCTGTCAAGCAGCTCAGTAGCCACTGACCAGGATTGCATCATCTCTCTCAGGCTCTGTCCTGTTCCTCTTACATCATGTTAGGACATAGCCGGACTTGTGCCACTGTGTAGTAGTTTGACTGTTTGGGTGTTACAGGCCAGCCACTCGTTCCTGAGCTAACAGCAAGAGGGTGGGGATGTCACTGACCACAAGGATTAATGTATCTGGTAGGAAGAGTGATCCAGTGTGGGAACATTTTAACAGAATTCCTTCAAAGTCTGGGAAAGCATGGACAACTATATGTAAACCGTGAGTTACAATAAATAGTAGCAAGACTGAAAATAACCAAATTTATTGTCATAAGAATTAAAAACCTTATTTTTTTAAAGATTTTGAGTTTTTATTTCAAAGACTTTTTATGAACTTCTTTCAAAGAAGTGTATCATTATTTTTCAAAGACTGCTTTTACAGTATAAATTCAATGTGCTTTTGTTTTAAATACAGGCCATAATATATTTTTTTTAATTCATTACTTCAGGAAATAAGTACAGTTCATTATAAGTAAACCTCTTTGATTTCCTTTTTTAATAGCATGTGGAATTTTTTGCTATATTGTATTGTATGGGGGAGATGGTGGCTGAATGGATAGCGTGACGGCCCCGCGTTCGGGAGGACGCGAGTTCAATCCCCGACCGGTGCCACCAAGCTGGGATTTTTCAGCCGCCGCCGAGTGGCTTAAAACTACCCACATGCTGTCCAGAAGACCACCTATCAACCCGGACTTTAGAGTCTAGGATTAAGTATGAGCTCCGGGAGGGCAGCATGAGCCAATGCAAGATGGCGCCACAATAAACACTGGCCTGCGCCAGAACGGGCTGGGCCGACCATCAGGCCCCACCGGGAAGCATATTCGCCAAGTCTGGAACGCCTCGTTTCCACGGGAAATTAGGACCAATCACAGCGCGCGCTCAGCCAGGCCACGTATTGCCAGCTCGTGAAGTCATTACTTACCCTTTATTTACACAGTTTTATCAAATATATGTAAAGTGGGAATTGTTTTTTCTTTAGTTTTATGTGTTGTTGTTGTTGTTGTTGAGGAGATAAACAGAAAGAGGAATGAAAAGTGGTGAAAAGTAGTGTGTGTGCCTTTTCCGGAACAGCCAACTCTTGTACGTTTTGTTAGGTGTGCCCAGGTGAGACAATGTTTTTCTTCCTTTTTGCTTGAAGGTAAAAGTAAACAGAGGAATGAAAAAGTGTGTAATCTATTTCCGAAGGACCCAACTCTTGTGCTTTGTCTGGTGTGTAGGTGAGAGATGGTGTTTCTTTTTGCGTCTTTCTCTTAGTGTTTTGTTAAGGAGGTGAAAATAGACAGTAAATAGTTTTACTATTGTGTGACTAACTTACCCTCGCTACGTCTGGCTCCTGCTGCAGCTTGGTGGTATTGATTTAGTCCGCGCTGAACAGAAGAAAAGAGAAGGCGTAGCGAAATCCTGGTTGTAAGTCTTTAATTAATGTACTTTGGCGGGGAGAATTTTTGCTGTCCTGAATATTGTGTGTGAGGTTTGTTTAAGGTTGCAAGGTTACGAAGATTTATTGCAGTTAGCGCATGTATTGAAATTGTAGATTTTTTTTTTTTTATCGAGTAAGCATAAATATTAATGTTTGCTAAATTCTTCATTCTTTAAGATGTACGAGATTTCTATTTATGGTTTGATATCACTTTTTTCATCGAGGAGGCAGAAATATTAGTGTTTCCTATATTTTTCACTCTTCGAGATATACAAGATTTCTGTTTATGTTTGGGTATAACTTTATTTATCGAGTAAGCAGAAATAATAATGTTTACTAAATGCTTCACACTGAGATGTACAAGATTTATATTTGTTTTGGTATCACTGTATTTGTCTTTATCGAGGAAACTGAAATATAAATGTTTCATAAGAACATAAGAACGTAAGGAGTCTACTAGAGGCCGGTTGGCCTATATAAGGCAGCTCCTGTAAGCCTAACCCCACCTAACCTCACCATCCATAAATTTAACCAACCTTTACTTGAATGTATCTATTGTATTGGCATCCACAGCACGACTGCTAAGCCTGTTACACTCATCCACCACTCTATTAGACATTCAAGAGTCATATTTATACTTTAGTTTCGCTTTTCTTTTATCAAACAAGCACGAATATTAGTGTTTTCCGTGTTATTATTCCACTTTACGAGATACACAAGACTTCTATAAATACTTTGCTCGCACTTTAGCTTATCAAGCGGGAATGAATATAAATGTTTCCGAGATACTTCACTATATGAGTAAACACGACTTCCATTTATGCTTTGATGTCGATTATAGTTGTTTCCGAGATATTTAAGTCTATGAGATATACAAGACCTCTCTACAAGACTTCTCTATCAAGCAAGAACGAATATTTATGTCTCGGAGTTGTTGTTTCCCTTCATGAGTTATACAAGACCTACGCTTCTACCTGACTTAAACTTTCTATTACTTATACATCTAACTCACGTGTTTGGTATTCCCTCTATGAGTTATACAAGACCTACGCTGCTACCTTACTGCTACTTTATATTACTATACATCTAACTTGCTAATATGGTAAGGTTAACATGAGCTGGGGAACGATAAAGGCGCGATATAGGTGAACAAAGAAATATGGTAGAGGAGGCATTACAGGGTTACATAAGAAAATAAGAACGTAGGAAGTCTGGAATAGGCAGTCACTTTAGGGCTCCATTGATCCTTGCTGAGTTAGGTAATGAACAGACATGACTCACACGAACATAACTGATTCAGAGGGAAGAGGAAACACTATAGGGGTCCATTATTCATGTTTGTAACCTGGATTAAACAAAAGAGACTCAGATGGAGGAGGAAGCATTCACTATAGGGGTCCATTTACCCTTGCTGAGTTAGGTAATATAAAAGACATGATACAAGCCAATACAACGGATTGAGGTGGAAGAGCAGGCACTCACTCTAGGGGCCCATTAATCCTTGCGTAGCGTGGATTAACAACGCCACCCACTAACGCCCTGCCATATGTTTCCTGGGAGGCTGCTGCTAGTGTGTGTGTGTGTGTGTGTGTGTGTGTGTGGCTCCGGGACACCAAAGGAAGGTATAAAATAAGGTCTGCAAAGCAAACTCCAGCCACGATATTTATAGTTTCAAGCAAGGCGAATATAATGAGTTTTTGGCCTTTATTCCAACCTGATATGATTCTTCTGCTTGTGTCTCGAGGTGAGGGAAGACCAAGGGAAGGTATATTGAAAGGCCTAAGAAAACGTGACCCAGCCACGTTATTTATAGTTTGAAGCAAGACGAATATAATGAGTTTTTGGCCTTTACTCCAACCTGATACGATTCTTTTGCTTGTGTCTCGAGGTGAGGGAAGACCATGGGAAGGTATATCATATATTACAAGGTCAAAGAAAACAATATCCAGCCGCTCTTCTATGCATGACAAGCGTGTGGCGAAGGGAATGTGTGTTGCTGCATGGCTGACTGTAGCTCATTCATGTTATTAGGAGAGTATAAGTAGAGTGGGTAAACACATTCTGATTTATGAACATTGCAATAATTTTTCTTCAACTCCGATGTACTAAGGTTGGCTATGCATCATCTCATCGTGTGGGTAACGGATTTTTTTTTCCAGTTTATTGCCAAAGAAAAATTTCCAATTCCATCTCTCTCTCTCTGCATAAGAAACCTGATATTAATGAAGTTGTTGTTCTCTCCCGACGTTTTGTTAATATATCTTTTGTCTGTCTAAGAATCTCGACGTTAGTGAAGTATTTGTTCTCCTACCACGTTTTGTTAATATATCTATTGTTTCTTAAGAGTTTCGACGTTATGGAAGTAGTTGCTCTCTCAAGACGTTCTGTTAATATATCTTTTGTCTGTCTGAGAAGCTCGACGATAGTGAAGTATTTGTTCTCCTACGACGTTTCGTTAATATATCTATTGTCTGTCTTGGTAAGAAACTCGACGTTATTGAATTGATCTTTCCCCCACGACGTTTTGTTAATATGCCTTTCGTTTGTCTCTAAGAAGCTCGACGTTTTTGGAGTAGTCTTTTTCTTTCGGTTCCGCTACACTCGACTTTCTACTGTAGTTCATCCTTATACTGTCCAAATCCCATATGCAAGAGTTAACCAGCATCTTCATTCCTTCATCCCTCGCACTTGTAAAATCTGGAACAATTTATCTTCGTCTGTATTTCCTCCTGCTTGACTTGAATTATTTTAAGAGGAGAGTATTGAGACACCTCTCCTCCCGAAATTGACCTCTCTTTTGGCCACTCTTCTGAAGTCTTTACAGGGGCAGTGTTTAGCGGGCTTTCTTTTATTATTCTTTTTCCTTCGAGCTGCTTCCTTTACTGTAAAAAAATAACGTTATAACTCCTGCACAACAATTATACGTAAAAGAAAGGCAGCCACACAGTCACCGGGTACGAAAAAAGCTATGAACTAACTTTTTGGCGGGAAACAAGGGGGGGAGCGGAGCGTGAGGGAGAATCCTTACCTGACCTTCTTTCTTTCTTCCTCCTCCGTGTGGCCGAGACTTTTTCCATTACATTTGAATTTCCATTTCCGACATTCTCTTCTTTTCTTCTGGAATTAGTTATGGAACACTCGATATTTTTGCATTGAAAGCTGTTGGGATAGTTTTCATTTTATCCATCTATCTATCTATGTGTGCATCTATCAGTATATCAGTCTATCTATGTGTGTGTTTGTTTGATATTTTTGCACTGAAAGCTGTTGAAATAGTTTTGATTTAATCTATCTATCTATCTCTGTGTGTCTATCAGTATATCAGTCTATCTATATGTGTGTTTGTTTGATATTTTTGCATTGAAAGCTGTTGGGATAGTTTTAATTTGATCTATCTATCTCAGTTTGTCTATCAGTATATCAGTCTATCTATATGTGTTTGTTTGTTATTTTGTCTGTTTCCAAAGGCCACAAAGGAGATTAGTCGGGTTCTCATGAGTGTTTTCACGTTCGGCCTTGGCAGACTATCACAAGGCTCACAAAACTACCCATGGAAAGACAACAACAGCCTCTTGGAAAACCTTACCAACTTCGGGGAAATGTGTAAATCCCTAAATGTTTTGGAGTATGGACCCCAAAAACTCATCCTCTTCTTTCTGCCTCTAGCTACAAAAAAATAATGTGGCTGGATTTTGTTTTGCTAGAGCTTATATTTTACCTTCCCTTGGTCTTCCCTCACCTCGAGACAGAAGGGGAAAAATCATATCAGGTTGGAATAATGGCCAAAAAACTAATTATATTCGTCTTGCTTCAAACTATAAATAACGTGGCTGGATTATGCTATGCAAGACCTTATTATATACCTTCCTTTGGCCTTCCCTCATCTTGAGACACAAGCAGAACAATCATATCAGGCTGGAATAAGGGCCAAAAACTCATTATCTTGCTTCAAACTATAAACAACGTGGGTGGATATTACTTTCCCAGACCTTGTATGATACCTTCCCGTGGTCTTCCCTCACCTCGAGACAGAAAGAGGAAAAGTGTATCAGGTTGGAATATTGGCCTTAAAAACTTACTCTTTTTCGCCTTGCTTCCAAATACAAATAACGTGGGTGGATTTTGTCTTGCTAGATCTTATATTATACCTCCCCTTTGTCTTCCCTCACCTCGGGACAGAAGAAAAATCGTACCATCTTGAAATATGGGCCTAAAACTGTTTCTTTTTGTCTTATTCCCTACTACAAATAACGTTGCTTGATTTTGTTTTGTTAGACCTTATTTTATACCTTCCCTTTGTCTTTCCCTCACCTAGAGACAGAAGCGTTGAAGTGGGGTTGGAATCTTGGCCTAAAACTCATTATCTTCGCCTTGCTTTAAAGTACAAATAACGTGGTTAGATTTTTTTCCCCAGTGCTTATATTAAACTTTTCCTTAGTCTTCCTTCACCTCGAGGCAGAAGGAGAAGAATCAAATCAGGTTGGAATAAAAACCCTAAAACGTCATTAACTTCGCCTTGCTACTATAAATGACTTGCCTGGAGTTTGTTTTGGTAGACCTTATAGTACACCTTCCCTTAGTCTTCCCTCACCTCGGGACACAAGCAGAAGAATCATATCAGGTTGGAATACTGGCCTTAAAACATATTCTTTTTCGCTTTGCTTCCAAATAGATAGATGACGTGACTGGATTATGTTTTCTTAGACCTTTCAATATACCTTCCCTTGGTCTTCCCTCACCTCGAGACAGATTCAGAAGGTCGGAATATGGACCAAAAACTTATCTTTTTCTTGCTCCCAAATACAAATAACGTGGCTGGATTTTGTTTTGGCAGCCCTTTTATCACACCTTCCATTGGTCTTCCCTCACCTCGAAGCGCAGGAGTCTCGCATCAGGTTGGGAGGCGAGAAGAAAGTTAATGTATATGTATGGCGCCGCGCCGCACCCCCGGAAGTAAGAATTTGGTTTGCTGATCTTGCAGGATAAATTTGTGGCTTGTGTTTCCCTTACAGACACACACAAAAAATAATAAAAAAATAATAAAAATAAAAATAAAATACAGTTCCGTTTTTCTCTTCTTTTATTCTGCTTGTTTCTTCCTTTTCCTTTCAGTCAGTTTTTTGGGGTGTGATGTTTTATATATAAATTCGTATGTCTTTTTTTTAGTTTTCTTCCTCTTCTTCCCCCTTTTCTTTGCCGTCTCTTTTTTTTTCATTCACCAGTTATATCCTTCTCTTTCCCTTCTGTCCTTCATTTATCTGTTCACTCAATCCCGTTATTCTTTTGTTTTGTGAGTTTTTTCCTTGCCTGTTTTTGGTTATTCATGTTTTTGGGGGTTCTGAGATTTTGTAGGTAAATTCCTATGTTTTTTCTACTTTTCCCTTCTCTTATCCTCTTCGTCATCGTCTTTTTCTTTCTTCAATTTCTTTCCCTTCTTTATTTCTTCATTCATCACTTTTCTTTCCCTTTTTTCTTTCATCATCCTTTACTTATATGTTCATTTATTCCTTCATTCTTTTGTATATGGATTATGTGAGGTCTGATTTCGCTTCTTATAGTTTATGGGTTAATGCGTATTTCTTTTTTTATTTCTTCCTCTTTTATTCCTTCTTTCCTTCCTCATTCTTTCATTCATTGATTTGTGGATTGAGAGGTATGATTTTGGATTTATACTTCATAGATATATACGTACCTACATATTTTTTTTTCTTTCTTTCTCTTTCCTTCCTTATTTTTTCCATCCCTATTCCTTCCTTCATTCCTTCCTTCATATATTGACTGATAGTTCTGAGCTCGCTTTCTTACAGTTTATAAGTTAATGCGTACATCTTTTTTCTTCTGTCTGCCTTTCTTTCTTCTTTCCTTCCCCCTCGTTCATTCATGGAGTAATATAAGTATGTCTTCCCTCCGTAATCCATCATGGCCACCCACTCCATACATAACAACGCCTTCATACAGCATCATCCTAGCACGCCCAAGCAGTTTATATTCAAATGCTTACATCTTTTCGTTCTTTCTCTCTCTTTCTCTACATTCACTACTCATTCATTCATAGAGTAAGAGAGTTTTGATTCCCCTTGCTTCCTTCCTTCCTTCCTTCTTCCTTGTTTCCTTCCTTCCTCTCTTCATTCATTCATAGAGTAAGAGAGTTCTGATTCCCCTTGCTTCCTTCCTTCCTTCCTTCTTCCTTCCTTCCTTCCTTCTTCCTTCTTTCCTTCCTTCCTCTCCTCATTCATTCATTGAGTAAAAGAGTTCTGATTCCCCTTGCTCTCTTCCTTCCTTCCTCCTTCTTTCCTTCCTTCCTCTCTTCATTCATTCATAGAGTAAGAGAGTTCTAATATCCCTCCTTAATCCTTCAAGACCATCCATTCCCTATACATAACGACGCCTATATTCATCGCCATCCCGGCATCACCCAGCGGCAGTCTTTCAATTAAAGTATCATCAGTCTCCCTCTCTCGCTGGGCCGCCGTGATTTGCCTTCCCTCGTCCGCCCCTCAGCCGCCTCTCATTTGCATGCCCGGCTAACGATTTGTCGCTGTGTACGGTCCCCTTATTGGTGCTGGCTGGGCGAGGATGGGACGGAACTAGGCTGCGGAGGTGCCATTGATAACACACACACACACACACACACATACACACACACGCACACACACATGAGGACCCTTTGCCGCTAGTGTTCATCTGCTGCCCTTACGAGTGTGTGCTGTGTGGACTTAGAGGACCTGCGTTGCCGTGTGATAACGTGGCGTCTGGATAGGAGGATGTTTGTATTGGCTTATTCTAATGCTTGTGGTGCGGGAGGCAGATGGGGAGCTGAACTGAGGCGCACACGAAGATGAGTCTTACCTTCAGCCACGTTAAAAAGGCAGGTAGAGGGAGACGTGGAGTGATAGTGATTAGTTTGGCTTCGATGGTGTTTTGATCCGATCTTCCTTAGGTTGCACTCACCCAAAAGTATACGTTGTGTAAGGGTATGCTCGTGCGTGGTAGATGGAGGGAGATGCAAAGTGATGAGGTTAGGTTAGGTTACAGTGGTGACTTGATGCGCTCCTTCTTTCGCCGCACTGTCCTAAAATCCATGTTAGTGCCGGAGTATTCTCGTAGTCATAAGGAGATAGGAGATGCATAATTAATACGTATGGAGATACGCTGAATGATAAATGATAATAAATGATGAGTTTATCTTAATGATGATATTCTCTCTCTCTCTCTCTCTCTCTCTCTCTCTCTCTCTCTCTCTCTCTCTCTCGATATATATATATATATATATATAGATATAGAGAGAGAGAGAGAGAGAGAGAGAGAGAGAGAGAGAGAGAGAGAGAGAGAGAGAGAGAGAGAGAGAGAGACATACATATTAAGTTATCTACCATCCACTTTTCTTACCTTTTACTCATTCAAAGATCTACAGGGCTATTGTTTTCTGTATTGGTATATATGTCTCTTCGTACAAATATTGGTGCACGTTGATGTTATATATAAGTACAAAAAATATCCGTTCAAAAGTATATCATTATTGTCGTATGTATATGTTATGAATGGCACGAAAAAGCTGGTATGTATAGTTATGTTTGGTATATGAAAGCCTGGATGAAAATATTGCTGGTTCATTTTTCCATTTTTTCCTTGTGTGTGTGGCAAGCTCGCCTCTTCCTCGCGTCCTCAACTCTGCTCCTCCCTTGATATAATCCCTAAACCCATTTCCCTCTCGTTATTCGCTTCTCCCCATCCCTCTTATCGTTTTCCATCTCTTCACTCTCTTTCCTCACTTCCATATCCTCCTCCTCCTCCTCCTCGTCGGCATTCTCCTCCTCCTTCTCCTCCTCCTCTTCCTGTGTGAGAATTTGGTCATGAAACTCAACGCTGCTATATTCGTCTGATGTATTTCCTCTTCGACCGCACAAAACATTATCCGATATTGTCCCTGTCGCTGTGTATGTGTGTGTGTGTGTGTGTGTGTGTGTGTGTGTGTGTGTGTGTGTGTGTGTGTGTGTGTGTGTGTGTGTGTGTGTGTGTGTGTGTGTGTGTGTGTTTACTTATTTGTTGAATGCAGGATTTTAGTGTGTGTGTGTGTGTTTACTTAGTTGTTGAATGCAGGATTTTAGTGTGTGTGTGTGTGTGTGTGTGTGTGTGTGTGTGTGTGTGTGTGTGTGTGTGTTTACTTAGTTGTTGAATGCAGGATTTTAGTTTGTGTGTGTGTGTGTGTGTGTGTGTGTGTGTGTGTGTGTGTGTGTGTGTGTGTGTGTATTTACTTATTTTTTGAATGCAGGATTTTAGTTTGTGTGTGTGTATGTGTGTGTGTGTGTGTGTGTGTGTGTGTGTGTGTTTAAGATAGTAAGTAATGCCGACCACTAAATTTACACACACACACACACACACACACACACACACACAGCAGTAGCGGCACCGACAGGACGTGCCTGAGACAGCTCCTAGCCAAAGCAGTTTTCCAGCACTACATACACAACGCAGAGTCCACACTCATTCTACAAGGGACTTTTACAATCACAAGTGAACTGTAAAAGTGGCATGTGTACAAAGTGAAAGCAGCTTTTGCAGCCCAAGTAAGAAGTGAAATGGCTCAGCAACACCTAAACAAGGACTTGGAACAGCTCGTTAAGGAAAAAGTGGACGCCGAGCTCGAGAGCCTGACTCCTGAATCCATCAAGGGGACCAAAACAGTGAAGGATGTGGTTGCCGCGGTCCTGCCAGGCATCGCGAATATCATATCTGTTGCTGTGTCTACTGCCGTGTCTACAGCAATAAAGGATTTCACAGAAAAATTACTGAGTACATCTACTGAGACAAAAAGGATTAACTTGCTACAACGCTACGCCTGTGACCGGCTAGAACAGTATACGAGGAGAGACAACTTGCGGATATTTGGATTAGAAGATGACCCAGAGGAGGACGAGGACATCCTACAGGCTATAGTGATGGAGGTGGCTGCGGATGTAGGAGTTAAGCTCGGGGCCAATGACATCATCGCTCATCGCTTGGGGAAAGCAGGTGAGGGAGGTAGGCCTGTGATAGTGTGATTTTGCCTTCGTAAGAAACGCAACGCAGTGCTAAGTAACAAGGAGGAGCTGAGAAAGAAACAGAAGAAAATATTCACCAACGAGGATTTAACACCTTTGAGGGCCACCATGCTCAAAATAGTTAAGGAACAGGCTGCAGTAAGTAATGTAACCACTAGAGATGGGAGGATTCTAGCATGGATGGCGGATAGGGACAGACCAGTTGAAATAACTACTCCTGATGAACTTGGCAAGGTGGGGATAACTTCTCCAGATTGGAAGAGGCTCAAACTAGATCATATAATCAAGTAGAGTCGAGTTGGAGTGCAGCACATCCAAGATGACCTACGCAATTCTGAGTATAAAGTTGTTACTACTCCCAGTACTATAGACGACACCGTACCCACACAAGCTGCACACAGTACGAAGCACATACAGATAACAGCGGGTACGCACACTGATTCATCCACACAGACTACACTCACAGAGACACACCCATCCATACCTGACACTATAGCATAAAATTTATGTACAATTAATTTATTATCACTTAATGTATGTGGCCTAAAATCAAAATTATTTGTGGACGAGTTTACTGGGCTTCTTAAATGTTATGATGTTATTTTTATGTCTCAGACTTAAGTGTGATGATGCAGGTATGAACAATGTAAGTATTAAAATGAAAGAAATTGGGTATGACATTGTCTATAAAAACAGATATGCTTTAAGCAGATTTAAGTCAGGGGATTTACTAATTGCTGTAAAAAATGATGTAAAATTTGTGTGGAAAAAAGTTCAGGGAGATTATGAGGCTTTATTGAGTATTTGTGTGAATGGAAGGAGTGTGGGACTAGAAAATGACCTGTTAATTACTTGTGCGTATATTCCACCCAGCCACTCGCGGTATGGTAAACCTGAAAATTTCGATGAGTTGGATAATCTTTTCTTGTCAAACAATGATGGATATCATATTGTTAGTGGTGATTTCAATGCTCATACCCCCACTTTCTCTGACATTGCCTCAGTGAGTGACGGTAATGAATTAGCGAATGATGTTAATGAATATATTTCTCCAATAGAAGATATTTGTGATATTTTAAGAAAGGCAGGCTTTTCAGAGAACAGATGTAATCAAGACAACACCCCTGATAGAAATTCTTATGGTAAAAAATTGATAGAAATCTGTAAGAATAACAATGCAATTATCTTTCATGGGAGAATGGGTGAAGACCGTGGTATTGGTAAGTTTACAACCACTTACAATACAGTCACAGACTATGTTATTGGTACTCGGAATGTTGTCCGATTTCTTATGAGTTTTCGGCTGTTAGACTTTGAACCATTATATTCAGATGTTCATCGTGATTTGCATATTTGTTTGGAATTTTTAGGTGTGGGAAGCAAAGCGCGCGAGACTGGCAATAAAATGAGTGAAGCAGTTTGTTTGAGGCCAGGCAGATGGAGAAATGAACGGAAAATTGAGTATGAGAAAAATATTGATAAGAGTAAGGTGAATGAACTTATAATGAATTTTGACAAATTATCAGTTGATGATGTAAATGATCAGTTAAAGCGTGTCTTGATTGACCCTGCATTGAAAATTTTTCCACAGTTTAGCAAAAAATATATAAAGAAGAGCAATAATGCAAATATGGGAGGGTATGACAAACAATGCAACAACAGCAGGAAAGAGTATCACAAGGCTAAGAATAGATATAACAGACAAAAGAATACTGTTACGTATACAGCTATGCTTAAAAATTAGAAATTATAAAAGAGAACTAAAGAGGGTAAGGAATAAAGGTAATGGTAATATACCTCAGCAATTAAGAGCAAACAAAACTAAAGACGCAAAGGCATACTGGAAGATTCTAAAAAGAGCAAAGTAGAGAAAAATAATCACATACCACTCGAGAAATTTTATGACCACTTTAAATTGCTCTACACAGAGGACGACGATAGTAATGCAAACGAGAGAACTGATTAGGAAACTAACAGTGACGCTGACTCGCCCGCACTTAACAACCCTATAACACATGCTGAAATAAAGCGTTGTATTGGTAAACTGAAAAACGGCAAGTCTCCTGGTAGTGACAACATCATTAATGAATATATAAAATGTACACAAGACTTACTCTGCCCTTTATATGTTGAACTATTCAAAAAGATCCTTGACACAGGTGTCTTTCCATCGGAGTGTCTCACTGGCGTTATAATACCTCTTTATAAAAACAAGGGAGACGTTAATGATGCAAATAACTACCGAAGTATTACCCTTTTGAGCTGTATGGGTAAATTGTTTACGTCCATTCTTAACGACAGTCTCAAACAGTATTCCGACGATCAAAACATCATCAATGAAACACAAGCAGGGTTTCGTGAGGAATATTCCACACTGGATCATATCTTTTTACTCAAGTGCGTTGTTGACTTGTTTCAGTGGAAAATGATGAAATTATTTTGTTTATATATTGACTATAAAAAGGCTTTTGATATGGTATGGAGGGAAGGTCTATGGTTTAAACTTGTAAATAATAATGTTAATGGTAAGATACTAAATGTTATTCGTAGTATGTATTTTAATGTCAAGTCATGTGTAATGGTTGGCCAACAGTTGTCTGAAACATTTACTTGCAATATGGGAGTGAGGCAAGGTGAAAACCTATCACCATTGTTATTCGCTTTCTATGTTAATGACCTGCAGGGAAAACTTATAGAGTATAATTGTAGCTATCTTAATTTCAATGATGACCTTGTAAACACGTATCTCAGATCATTGGTGATTATGTACGCAGATGATACTGTTATTTTGTGTGATAGCGAGCAAAACATGAAGGTAGCTTTAGTATCACTTCACAGGTATTGTTTAGAGTGGAAATTAAAGGTAAATTGTAGTAAAACTGAAATAGTAATTCTCAGTAGGGGTAGAGTTGCAACCAGTAATTACAATTTCAAGGTTGGTGAGGAGGAAATAGAGGTAGTAAGAGAATATAAACACCTGGGTATATTGTTCAGTTATAATGTACGGTTTAGGAAAGGGCAACTAGAACTTAAAGACATAAGAACATAAGAACATAAGAACGCAGGAGTCTGCAAGAGGCCGGTAGGCCTGTACGAGGCAGCTCCTTTGACCCTAAGCTCCCGTGTATCTAACCCCACCTAATATCGCTGTCCATGAATTTATCTAGTCTATTTTTGAATGTGACAATTGTATTGGCACTCACCACATGACTGCTAAGCCTATTCCATTCATCCACCACCCTATTAGTAAACCAATTTTTGCCTATGTCCCTGTTGAATCTGAATTTATCCAGTTTAAACCCGTTACTTCGTGTCCTACCCGGTTCTCTTACCAACAAAACCTTATGAATGTCTCCCTTATTAAAGCCCTTCATCCATTTATAAACCTCGATCATGTCTCCACGCACCCTTCGCCTTTCTAGAGAATGCAAGTTTAACTGTTTGAGTCTTTCCTCGTATGGCAAGTTTCTCAACCCCTGAATCATCTTAGTCATCCTCCTCTGCACCGATTCTAACATTTTGATATCCATTCTATAGTAGGGTGACCAGAACTGAACCGCATAGTCAAGATGAGGTCTAACTAATGCTAAATATAGTTTGAGGAAGACTGGGGCTTCTGTTGCTTACGCTCCTTGAAATAAATCCCAGTACCCTATTAGCTCGATTTCTAGCTTGAATGCATTGTGCCCTTGGACGGAGATCAGAGCTCACTAAGACCCCTAAATCCTCTCGCACCCAGACCTACTTATGAGTGTCATTTAAGCAATAGTTATGTGAGGGGTTGTTCCTACCTACACTCAGAATACTGCACTTCCTACATTGAACTCCATCTGCCATTTATCCGCCCAGTCATATAATCTGTTGAGTTCACCTTGGAGAATACTAGCGTCCTGATCCGACTCAATTACTCTACCGATCTTGGTATCATCTGCAAATTTACTAACATCACTACTAATTCCTGTGTCTAAGTCATTGATATAAATAATAAACAAAAGTGGACCTAATACCGAACCTTGTGGGACCCCACTCGTAACACATCCCCAGTCAGATCTTTTACCATTGATTTGCACTCTTTGCTTCCTATTGCTAAGCCACGCCTTGACCCAGTTCAAAACTTTACCCTCTACTCCGTGAGCCTGTAATTTAAGCAACAGTCGTTGGTGAGGAACTTTGTCAAACGCTTTACTAAAATCAAGATAGATTACATCATAATTTTCATCTCTGTCAACCGCCTCAAATACTTTATTGTAGAAGGACAAGAGATTGGTGAGGCATGACCTACCTTTTGTGAACCCATGCTGCGAGTCGTGAATTAAGCTATGTTTCTCTAAATGCTCCCGAATGTTCCTGGCTATTATGGACTCCAGCATCTTGCCTATAACCGATGTTAAGCTAATTGGGCGATAGTTTGAAGCAACTGACCAGTCCCCCTTTTTGAAAATCGGTGACACATTAGCTACTTTCCATAGGCTCGGCACATAGCCAGTATTTACCGACATCTTAAAGATGTCGGTTAGTGGGTCTCTGATTATATCACCTAGCTCCTTTAATACCCTCGGAAATATCCCGTCAGGACCTGGCGACTTGTTCTTCTTAAGCTTATCTATCTCATCCTGAACTACTTGCCTGGTAATGATTATATCCCTCAATTTATCGCCATCCCCGCCCTCGTACACCTGAACTCTTTCCGGTATAGTCGTTCGATCCTCCTGTGTGAATACTGAAAGGAAGTAGTCGTTCAACAATGTGCTCATATTTTCGTAATTTTCTACTAGCTCCCCTGTGTTTGATTTCAGCGGTCCAATTTTCTCCCGTGTTTTTGTTCTATACATCTGAAAGAAGCCCTTCGGATTACTTTTCGCCTCATTTGCTACTTTGATCTCATAGTTCTTTTTTGCTATCCTGGTGTGTTTCTTAACTAATCTAGATAGTTCGACGTACCGGCCCCTGAGATGTGTTTCCCATTCTTTATTTTCTGATAAATTCCCTCTTTAACCCAATCTCGTGTTTTAGTCCACGAGTCATCCACTTAGGATCATTGTTTTCTTTTCTAAGTGTTCGCTGTGGTATATGCTGTTCTTGCCCCTCTACTATTACTCTAACTAAATTATTGTAAGACATTTCTACCTGGTTCTCCTGGCTCTCCAATCCGCAGTTCTGGCCCTCATGAATCCCTAAATTATCCCAGTTTACCCCTTCAAGATGTCTTCGAAGCCCTTCGTAATTTGCTCTTCTAAAATCTGGCACTAACACTGGGTTTGGTTCGCGGGTTACCGCCCAGTCTAACCTAAAACGAACCGTTCTGTGATCACTATTTCCTAACTCTCCGCCCACCTCCAACTCACGTAGCAAGTTCCCATTATTGGTTAGGACTAAGTCTAATATGTTATCTCCTCTGGTAGGCTCAGTAACTACCTGCTTAAGGAAATTATCTTGTATAACTTCAAGAAAGTCCTCGGCTTCCAGGTCACCCACTAGATCTTCCCAGTCTATATTCCTATAATTAAAGTCCCCCATTACGCAGACATTTCTACTCATACTCGCCCTGCCAATCTCCTGTAGTAATATACTCGTGTCCTGCCTGTTAAGGTTGGGTGGCCTGTATATAACTCCTAGAGTTAGTTTTTCTTTCCATTTGTAAACGTCCACACAAACTGATTCTGAATCCATGTTAGTTTTGACTGAGTTGTTAACTAAACATTTAAGTGAGTCTTTAACATATAGCGCAACTCCACCTCCCTTTCTGACCCTTCTGTCTTTGTGAAACATCTGATAACCCGTTATTTCAAATTCTGACCTAAAATTTCTATTAGCAAAGTCTATCCATGTCTCAGTGATCGCTATTATGTCAAAATTTTCTGTACAAGCTTCACCCCTTAGTAAGTCTATCTTGTTTCTGAGGCTCCTGCTGTTAGTATAGAAGATTCTTAGCCCGTCCTCTGTTACTCCTCTAGAATTACTTCTAAGCTGCCTGGTTATATTATGAGCTAGATGTCCTCCCATTACTCCTCCCATTGCTCCATTACTCCTCCCTCGCCTATACTAAAAAAATCCCCCAGGGTACCAAGTTCTCGCTCAAGGGAGTCTGAGAGAGCCTCAACACCCTTGAACGTCAAGTGTATCCCGTCACGGGCGTAGAGGGCGTCGTTGCCAAAGAAGAGGTCCCAATTGTCGACGAACAGCCACCCATTGCGCTCGCAGTGCTCAGCAAGTCTGCTGTTCACTGCTATCGCCCTGGACAGCCATCCATCGCCAACGCCCCTCCTTGGCAGGACTCCACACACTACTGGTGACCCACCAGCGTCACGTATCCTGCCTAACAATTCTCTAAAACGCCTGAAAAGGTCCTCGCTTGGCACACGAGAAACGTCGTTTCCGCCACAGCTGAGAAAGACAATGGGGTTCGATCCTCGCTTGCCATACACGCCTCAATCCTGTCTGATATATGGCCCACCCCTGCCCCTGGAAACACACCCTCGTCCTGTTCTTATCCTTGGAGCAAAAATACCTGTCAACATAACGAACCTGACTATCACCAACAACAAGAACCCGACGGTCGGAAGGGGGCCAGGAGGTGGGTGAAGGGGGAGGGAGAGCAGGAAGGAGGGAGGGACCTGCTGTGAAGAACGAGGAGAAATTGTGGAAGAGGTGGAAGGTGGAAAGGGGGAGGAGGAGGAGGAAGAGGAAGAAGGAGAAAGGGAGGGTGAGGTGGTGGAGGAAGGGCCGGACGCGGAGAGGGAGGAGGACGAGGGGAAAGGGAAGGTAAGGGACAGGTGTTGGAGGGAGGGACGAGCGAGGAGGCGGAGGACAAGGAGGAGAAAGAGGGAGGAGGAGGAGGAGGGGAGAGTGGGAAGAGGGGAGAGGGGGACGGAAGAGGAAGGAGGAATTTGAGGCGGAGGAGGAGGAGGGGGAGGAGGAGGAGGAGGAGGAGGAGGAAGGAGGAGTAGGTGAAAGGGAGAGTGAGGTGGGGGAGGGAGGGACGGACGAGGAGAGGGAGGAGGAAGAGGGGGAAGGGGAAGGTGAAGGACAGGTGTGGGAGGGAGGGACGAGCGAAGAGGCGGAGGACAAGGAGGAGGAAGAGGGAGAGGAGGAGGAGGAGGAGGGTGGGCGGGGAGAGGGGAGAGGGGGGACGGAGGAGGAAGGCGAGGAGGAGGAGGAGGAGGAGGAGGAGGAGGAAGAGGAGGAAGAAGAGGAGAAGGAGGGGTGGGAAGCGGGGAGATCGGAGATGGTCGAGGAGGAGGAGGAGGAGGATGGGAGGGGCTGCTGCGTGGTTGAAGACAATACTAGAGGGGAGGAGGACGAGGAAGAAGAGGAAGAGGAAGGGGAGGAGGACGAGGAAGAAGAGGAAGGGGAGGAGGAGGAGGCGGGGCTTGTTGCTGCTGCACTAAACAGTAAGTGTACCTGGGCGGCGAGAGTCGTAACCCTATTCTCTAACTCTATGATCCTCTGATCATCCTTCTGAGTCTTAACGCAGAACCTACAAACGTCCTTGGAAAGAAAGTACTGCTTGGCCATGCGAAGGCCACACCCAGAACAACGCTTGAGGGACGTCATGGTGAAGATATGGGCGAGGCAAGACGGAAACAATGAGGCGCGTTAAGACGATAACAAAGTAACTAACAACTAAGCAACTAAGGCCATGTATCCATTGATTGGGACTTCTCGAAAATATGATTTGCCATTTGATATACAATTAGAAATGTACAATAGTATGGTGGTGACAGTTTTTTTTTTTTTTTTTTTTTTACAGCAAAGGAGACAGTTCAAGGGCACACACAAAACAAACATTAATAAAAAAAAGCCCGCTACTCACTGCTCCTAAAAAGAATCCAAAGAGGTGGCCGAAAGATAGGTCAGTTTCGGGAGGAGAGTTGTCCTGATACCCTCCTCTTGAAAGAGTTTAAGTCGTAGGCAAGAGGAAATACAGATGAAGGAAGAGTGTTCCAGAGTTTACCAGCGTGAGGGATGAAAGAGTGAAGATGCTGGTTAACTCTTGCATAAGGGGTTTGGACAGTATAGGGATGAGCTAGAGTGGACAGTCGAGTACAGCGAGGCAGCGGGAAGGAGGGGGTGGAGGGGGGCATGCAGTTAGCAAGCTCAGAAGAGCAGTCAGCGTGAAAATATCGATAGAAGATAGGAAGAGAGGCAGCATGGCTGAGGAATTTAAGAGGTAGAAGACTATCAGTATGAGGAGGAGAGCTGATGAGACGAAGAGCCTTAGCCTCCACTCTGTCCAGAAGAGCTGTGTGAGTGGAGCCCCCCCACACATGAGATGCATACTCCATACGAGGGGACAAGGCCCTGTATATGGACAGCAACTGTGCAGGGAGAAGAACTGGCGGAGACGGTACAGAACGCCCAGCCTCGAGGAAGCTGATTTAGTAAGAGATGAGATATGAAGTTTCCAGTTGAGATTTTGAGTTAAGGATAGACCGAGAATGTTTAGTGTTGAGGAAGGTGATAGCTGGGTGTTGTCAAAGAATAGGGGATAGTTGTTTGGAAGATTGTGTCGAGTGGATAGGTGGAGAAACTGTGTTTTTGAGGCATTGAAGGACACCAGGTTCTTCTTGCCCCAATCGGAAATAATAGTAAGATCTGAGGCTAAGCGTTCTGCAGTCTCCAGCCTTGAGTCGTTAAGCTCCTGAAGGGTGGGTCTTCTATTAAAAGAAGTTGAATAATGCAGAGTGGAATCATCGGCGTAGGAATGGATAGGACAGTTCGTTTTGGAAAGAAGATCATCAATGAACAACAGAAAAAGAGTGGGAGATAGGACAGAACCCTGTGGGACACCACTGTTAATAGATTTAGGGGAAGAACAGTGACCGTCTACCACGGCAGAAATAGAACGGTCAGAGAGGAAACTGGAGATAAAGGTACAGAGAGAAGGATAGAAACCGTAGGAGGGTAGTTTAGAAAGCAAAGATTTGTGCCAGACTCTATCAAAAGCTTTTGATATGTCCAGCGCAATAGCAAAAGTTTCACCGAAACGGCTAAGAGAGGATGACCAAGAGTCAGTTAAGAAGGCTAGGAGATCACCAGTAGAACGCCCCTTGCGGAACCCATACTGGCGATCAGATAGAAGGTCAGAAGTGGAAAGGTGCTTTTGAATCTTCCGGTTAAGGATTGATTCAAAAGCTTTAGATAGACAAGAAAGTAAAGCAATAGGACGGTAGTTTGAGGGATTGGAGCGGTCACCCTGTATGAAGGCATACTTCCAGCAAGAAGGAAAGGTAGATGTTGACAGGCAGAGGCGAAAGAGTTTGACCAGGCAGGGTGACAGCACGGAGGCACAGTTTTTAAGGACAATAGGAGGCACTCCATCAGGTCCATAAGCCTTCTGAGGATTGAGGCCAGAGAGGGCATAGAAAACATCATTTTGAAGAATCTTTATAACAGGCATAAAGGAGTCAGAGGGAGGATGAGTAGGAGGAGTATGCCCAGAATCGTCCAGAGTGGAGTTTTTAGAAAAAGTTTGAGAGAAGAGTTCAGCCTTAGAGATAGATGAGACGGCAGTGTTGCCGTCAGGACTGAGGAGTGGAGGGAAAGATGAAGAAGTGAAGTTGGAGGAGATGTTTTTGGCTAGATGCCAGAAGTCACGGGAAGAGTTAGAGAAAGCAAGGTTTTGACATTTTCTATTAATGAAAGAATTTTTGGTTAGTCGGAGAATAGATTTGGCACGATTTCGGGCAGAAATGTAAAGTTCATAATTAGCGACTTACGCTTGCAAAATATGGGGTTATGACATTATAAGGGAACTGGAATCTTTACAGAGGAGGTATCTTAAATATGTAATGTATGTACATAGGTATACAAGTACGGACATTGTATATGGGGAATCAGGAATGTATCCACTGGAAATATGTATAAAATGCAGGATGATAAATTATTGGTCAAGGTTAATTACGGGAAAAAATACTAAGCTGAGTTATGTTATGTACACATGTTTATTGCACTTATATATGTCTGGTACTTTTATATCGCCATGGTTAGACTGTATAAGACGTATATGTATTGAATGTGGTCTGTCAGGTGTATGGCAGTCACAAACCATCAACAATGTTCAGTGGTTTAGGAAGACTGTTGAGCAGAGGTTGAAAGATTTATGGATATCAACTTGGTATAGGAATATAACAACAAAAGGCATATGTAGTAGTTACAGTATGTATAAATAAATTTATGAGATTGAGGATTACCTTGTTAAAATTTTTTTTTTTTTTTTTTTTTTTTTTTTTTACATTGCGGCCTATTGCGCCGGTAGGCTTCTTCCCGGTGGATCCTGATGGTCGGTCCAAGGCTTCTTTCCGGTGGGTCCTGATGGTCGGCCCAGCCCGTTCTGGCGCAGGCGAGTGTTTATAGTGGCGCCATCTTGCATTGGCTCATGCTGCCCTCCCAGAGCTCATCTTTGATCCTAGAATCTAGAGTCCGGGTTGATAGGTGGTCTTCTGGACAGCATGTGGGTAGTTTTAAGCCACTCGGCGGCGGCTGAACACGGGGCCGTTACTATGACGACTCAGCCACCGCCTCCCCATAAAACAAACCGTATTAATATAAGTAAGTTTCGCACAGGAAGTAACCGGTTACCAGTTGTTAGTGGTAGGTACCGTGATATTAGAAGAGAAGAACGGTATTGTGATAAATGTAATGGTGAACAAATAGGGGATGAATATCACGTTATGTTTAAATGTGAAAATCAAGATGTTATACAGCTGAGAAACAAGTACATACCAGAGCATTACAGAGTAAATCCAAATCACAGAAAATATGTTAAAATGATGCAAAGCAAAAATGTGCACATGCTAAGCAATTTTGCTCAGTTTATTAAATTAGTTCTGAGGCTGTTTAGATAAAGACTTAATGATATAACTTGTTATACAGGGGCTGTGCTCCATACTTTTTTTTGTAAAAGTCTAAGCAATATATGCATTCTATTCTATTCTATTCACACACACACACACACACACACACACACACACACACACACACACACACACACACAGCCCTGCAAGCTACACTGAACTTGTCATCATGGAGAATACCTACGCGCCGTGTCACATCCTATCCTTGAATGAGGAATCCTTGGTCTCGTAACCTGTTGGACCGTCCATCACACGCACCCTTTGCCTTCTTGTGCTCGGAGTGGCGGTGTTTCTTGAGTTTTGTTTCTTTTCCTTCATATTCTCTTGTGTTTTCTGTGTATGTGTCTAGAGGGCGTGGATGAGAAACGTATTGTCAGACACTTTCGGCTTTTAACATCATTTGCTTCCAAAGGCCAAGTGGCTCGTATTTCTAGTCGCTTTCGGCTCTCACAGCAACTATCTCCAGAGGACACAGAGGAGATTACTTGGGTTTTCATAAGTGTTTTTCAGTTTTGTTTTTTTTTCGTTTTGCCTATGGCACCAGTAAGCTTTCTTGGTGGGCCATGGTGGTCGTCCCCAGTCCGTAATGACGCAGGGAAGTGTTTATAGTTGCGCCATCTTGCTTGGCTCTTGCTGCTACCCCTCGGAGCTCATCTTTGAGTCTCTTTTAGAGAGAATCTAGAGTCCGGGTTGATAGGCGGCCTTCAGGACAGCATGTGGGTAGTCTTAGGCCACTCGGCGATGACTGTAAAATTGCCAGCTTGGTTGTAGCAGCGGGCGTGACAAACTTTCGTCCTCCTGGACCCCGCGCCCGAACGCTGACCACTCAGTCACAGCCTCCCCATGGTGCAAAACTTTGTCAAACTATCAGTAGGCTCATAAAACTACCCATAGAAATACTAACACAACCTCTACAAAAACCTTATCTTATATGTGTGTTTAAACCCCGCAACGTTTAAGAGTATGGCCAGTGAGGGACAGCCTTATGCCAGCGCGGACACCTTGGGAGCACTTTTAAGTTTTTCATTGGTCGGGTTCTCATGAGTGTTTTAGCGTTAATGGTGCAGAAGCCTTGTCAAACTAACACTAGGCTCATAAAACTACACATGGAAATGCTAACAGATCCTCAAGAAAAGTCTTACCAAATGTTTAAGAGAATAATGGGCCAGTGAGGGAAGACCTAATGCACGCGCGGACACCTTGGGATCACTTTAGGGGCAGCCCGCGGCGCTGCACTCTTAATTTGTTTACAGCCACCCGGGGGCCGCTGGTGGGTCGGGGTGTCGGCGCGGGGGACACTCCCACCCATCGCCGTGCTGTAGTCAGTAGCCCGGACGGTAACTTTCACTAACAGACTGTGGGACTTTGATGGTCAAGGGAGTTGTTGTTGTTGTTGTTGTTGTAAATGTAGTTGTTGTGTGTATCTTCCTGTCTGTCTATGTGTGTGGGGTAGAGAGTGTGTGTGTGTGTGTGTGTGTGTGTGTGTGTGTGTGTGTGTGTGTGCAGGTTTTATTATAATGAACTAACTTTGCCTCGCATCTTAACACGAGTTTAAAAATAGACTATAAAAGATGCGAGCTAATACTTCTTAAGAGGTAAAACTTCCTAAAGACTCTTCCATAGGCGAGACGAGGACACGTGTGAAGGCGCTGCTAATACACGCTCAGGAATATTATAAGAAGAAATATTTTGAAACAGCAAATATCACGTTGCGACGGTGTATTTATCTTATTTTATTTATGTTTATTTATATATTTTTGTTTTTTCTCATTTTCTATTTATTATTTTTTATCGTTTTTAGTTTCTACTTTTATTTTGTCTTATATATCTATTTATTTATTATTTTTTTATTGTTTTTATTCTTATCTATTTTATTTATTTACTTTATTTTTATTTTTTATTCTATTTATTTTCTTCTTTTATTTTCTTTTTTTCTTTTATTCAATTTTTTTATTTCTGTATTTTTTTCTTCTGTTGTTGATTTCTGTTGCTGTAACTTACGCAAGAAAGGCCGCACCGTAATCCTTCCTCCTTGCCGTGCCCGGGGAAGATAGAAGCGAAAGTACAATCGCCATAAGCCATTAGTCTCGCTGTGTGTTGTGCCGGGCCGGCGGTGTGCTGCGTGTAGCGGACAAAGTAATAACGGCGGCGGGGAGGCAGCCTCGCAGCGGGCGGCTAATAAGTGTTGGTTAGGTAAAGTTGGGAGCATACGCTACAGCTGCGCGTAGCGGCGGTGCTCATATCCGTCCCGTTGGCCCTTTGAGCGTGTGGTGGGAGGGAGCCATTAACCCGACGCAGGGCCAGTGTGATGTCCAGGTCACCACATTTTACTTTCCCATAGGGTCCTTAAGTAATATTTATCGACCAGCCCGAAAAAAAGGATGAACAGCTGGGTGGGATACATGTCGATTGCCCAGGCCGGGGTTCGAACCCGGGCCAGCAGATTTTTAGTTAGGGGTTTAAAATACTCATCGTGGATTTATGAAGAGGAGCGGAGTGAGCAAGGCAGGAGATATATAAAACATGAAACCCTTAATTAATAGTTGTAAATTGACGTCATTTATTAGAGTAAAGAAGGCAGGACTAAAAAGAGGAGCATCATTTCGAACACAGAGGTATAGTAATTTTTTCACCGGGGATTTATCAAGAGGAACGGAATGAAATGGAACAAGCAGAATACAGAACAAGAAATCCTAAATCATAGTAGCAAATTGACGTTTAAAAGCTAAGAAGAAAAAGATAAAATAAAGCCTTGCCATGATTTCGAATTCAGAGGTTTAATATTTTTTCATCAAGAATCAAGATACTCGTACATTCAGTTTCAAGAAGTCCTTAATATATAGGAGTAAAATGACGTCCTCTTGTACAGTAAAGAGAGAAGGACTGAAAGAAAAATAGGAGCATGATTTCAAATTCTAAGGTTTAATATTTTTTTTCGTAGATTTATGAGGAGGAAAGGAATGGCCCACGATCAAGAAACACATACAGCCCCAAAACGCTTCTAATTCCCCGTATTAAATGGACGTTTCATCTGTGACTCGATTTCCAACTCCAAGTAAAACTAGATAGCCGCGCCCTGTGACCAGCGAGTGTAATTCGTGGCTCCGGTTTTTACGTCCCTTTGTGTGACAGGCGGCGACATTTTCCCCCCTTGATGTGGCGGCCGTGGCTGTGTCTCTATCTGGCGGCCGGGTCTGTGGTCGGTGCTATCAGACGCTTCCTCCTCTCACATCAACAATTTCCAAGGATCTCTCGATTTCTAGTAAGTGTTTTTAAGTTCACGGTACAGAAGATGGGTCAAACTACCGCCAGGGACATAAAACTACACCTGGAAATAGCCTAAGCTCCTACGAAAGCCTTGTCAAATATGTGTTTTAAAATATGGTCCTGTGTCTCCATCTAGCGGTGATATCTGGCGGCCGAGGTGGAGTTGGCGCCGCCCTGCTCTGTGTGTGTGTGTGTGTGTGTGTGTGTGTGTGAAGTTGAAGGGGCAGCACCCTGCCTGGTCAAACTCTTTCGTCTCTGCCTATCAACATCTACCTTTCCTTCCTGCTGGAAGTATGCCTTTGTACAGCCTGTGCCTAAGAAGGGTGACCGTTCCAATCCCTCAAACTACCGCCCTATAACTTTACTTTCCTGTCTATTTAAAGCTTTTAAATCAATCCTTAACCGGAAGATTCAAAAGCACCTTTCCACCTCTAACCTTCTATCTGATCGCCAGTATGGATTCCGCAAGGGGCGTTCTACTGGCGATCTTCTTGCTCTCTCAACTGACTCTTGGTCATCCTCTCTTAGCCGTTTCGGTGAAACTTTCTCTGTTGCGCTAGACATATCGAAAACCTTCGATAGAGTCTGGCACCAGTCTTTCCTTTCTAAACTGCCCTCTTTCGGATTCTGTCCCTATCTCTGTTCCTTTATCTTCAGTTTCCTTTCCGGCCGTTCTATCTCTGCGGTGGTAGACGGTCACTGCTCTTTCCCTAAACCTATCAACAGTGGCGTTCCACAGGGCTCTGTCCTATCACCCACTCTCTTCTTGTTATTCATCAATGATCTTCTTTCCATAACAAATTGTCCTGTCCACTCATACGCCGACGACTCCACTCTGCATTGTTCAACTTCTTTCAATAGAAGACCATCACAACAGGAAGTACACGACTCCAGAGTGGAGGCTGCAGAACGCTTAACCCCAGACCTTGCTATCATTTCCGATTGCGGCAGAAGGAGCCTTGTGTCCTTCAATGCCTCAAAAACTCAATTTCTCCACCTATCAACTCGACACAATCTTCCAAACACCTATCCCCTATTCCTCGACAACACTCAGCTGTCACCGTCCTCAACATTAAACATCCTAGGTCTATCCTTAACTCAAAATCTCAACTGGAAACTTTATATCTCCTCTCTCGCTAAATCAGCTTCCTCGAGGTTAGGCGTTCTGTATCGTCTCCGCCAATTCTTCTCCCCCGCGCAGTTGCTATCCATATGCAGGGGCCTTGTCCGCCCTCGCATGGAGTATGGGGGGCTCCACCCACACAGCTCTTCTGGACAGAGTGGAGGGCTAAGGCTCTTCGTCTCATCAGCTCTCCTCCTCCTACTGATTGTCTTCTACCTCTTAAATTCCGCCGCGATGTTGCCTCTCTTTCTATCTTCTATCGATATTTCCACGCTGACTGCTCTTCTGAAATTGCTAACTGCATGCCTCCCCCACTCCCGCGGCCCCGCTGCACACGACTTTCTACTCATGCTCATCCCTATACTGTCCAAACCCCTTATGCAAGAGTTAACCAGCATCTTCAATCTTTCATCCCTCACGCTGGTAAACTCTGGAACAATCTTCCTTCATCTGTTTTTCCTCCTGCCTACCACTTGAACTCTTTCAAGAGGAGGGTCTCAGGACACCTCTCCTTCCGAGTTTGACCTTGCTTTTGGCCACCTCTTCTGATTCTTTTATGGGAGCAGCGATTAGCGGGCTTTTTTTTATTGTTTTTTTTTGTGCCCTTGAGCTGCCTCCTTTGTTGTAAAAAAAACAAAAAAACAAGTGTACATGTGAAATAAAAACTTGAAAATAGCTTGATTGTTATTGAAATAATGAAATTTACAACAATCAGACGCAGTTTGCAAAAATAATGTGGGTGAAAACACACAAAGGACCATTCAAAAACACTATAAAACAAATACAAAAATCAATGTGATCATAAGTTCTCATAGGTACTAAGAAGCCTTTTTATTAATTAAGATTTGAACAATCTTATATTCTTATCAGTTTTTAAGTGTTGCGGCAGGTCATTCCAGATTTTAGCTCCTCTTGATAGGATGCTCTGTTTGGCATGTGATGCCTTGCACAATGGTATTAATAAGTCATGAGGTCTCCGGGTAACGTTACCGGGCATTGCTGTAAAGCCAGAGTCTATGGAGAGAGAGAGAGAGAGAGAGAGAGAGAGAGAGAGAGAGAGAGAGAGAGAGAGAGAGAGAGAGAGAGAGAGAGAGATTGTCGCTATGTAGTACGGTTCTTATGGGCCAAACAAAGTCTTTCGCTCCACCAGACGTGATGCAAGTGTGGACATGGCCTTATCTTACGTAATTTAGGGCACTGATGTCAGAAATCACCCGTCCAAGCATCCTTCTCCTGTCAGTGAGGCGCTATACGACAACATATGCGTGGACAGCCTTGGCTTGAGTTTAAAATTTTCCTGAAAAAAAAAAAATGTTAAGCATTTAATGACCAAATATACTCCTTAAATATTTCACAAAGTGTTTTTGAAGTCATTTAGTTATTTTATATGCAATCTATTGCTAAACATTCATGATTTAAGCCTCATTTATATATATTTTTATCTATTCTACAAATTTGTTTACCAATAACACGATTTAAAGAAAACGTAAATAACGAAGAAAACATATTTTAAGGATAGACTCGTATTGAAAACTCGTGTTGAAGCGCAGCGACTGTTTACATAATACATATCTGCCTCAATGACGACGCAAAGGCTGTCTGTGAGTAATAGCAGTATTTGTCAATATATGTGTGGATAGCTTAGACTTGAGTTATCAATTTAATGCTTATTATTTACCGGCAGTTTAAGAGAACATCATGTAGCTATCTGGCAACGTACAGTAGAGCAAGACCTTTAATTTACCACTAATCAATATATATATATATATATATATATATATATATATATATATATATATATATATATATATATATATATATATATATATATATATATATATATATATTACAGTTAAGGAGACATTTCAGGGGCATAAAGAAAAAAATATATAAAAAAAAAACGACACTCACTGCTCCTGAATAGAGATCAAAGGAGTGTCCAAAAAAAGAGGTCAATTTCGGGAGGAGAGGTGTCCTGATACCCTCCCCTTGAAAGAGTTCAAGTCGTAGGCAGGAGGAAATACAGATGAGGGAAGATTGTTCCAGAGTTTACCAGCGTGAGGGCTGAAAGAGTGAAGATACAGGTTCACTCTTGCATAAGGGGTTTGGACAGTATAGGGATGAGCCTGAGCGGAAAGTCGTGTGCAGCGGGGCCACGGGAGGGGAGGAGGCATGCAGTAAGCAAGTTCAAAAGAGCAGTCAGAGTGAAAAAATCGACAGAAGATAGAAAGAGAGGCAACATGGCGGCGGAATTTGAGAGGTAAAAGACTATCAGTATGAGGAGGAGAGTTGATGAGACGAAGAGCTTATGACTCCACTCTGTCAAGGAGAGCTGTGTGAGTGGACGCCCCCACACATGAGATGCATACTCCATACGAGGGCGGACAAGGCTCCTGTAAATTGATAGCAACTGTGGGGGGGAGAAGAACTGGCGGAGACGGTACAGAACGCTCAGCCTAGCGGAAGCTGATTTAGTAAGAGATGATATATAAAGTTTCCAGTTGAGATTCTGAGTTAAGGATAGACCGAGAATGTTTAGTGTTGAAGAAGGTGATAGCTGAGTGTTGTCGAAGAATAGAGGATAGTTGTTTGGAAGATTGTGTCGAGTGGATAGGTTGAGAAACTGTGTTTTTGAGGCGTTGAAGGACACCACGTTCCTCTTGCCCCAATCGGAAATAATAGTAAAGTCTGAGGGTAAGCGTTCTGTTGCCTCCAGCCTTGAATCGTTAGGTTCCTGTGGAGTCGGTCTTCTATTAAAAGAAGTTGAGTAATGCAGAGTAGAGAAAAAAAGGTTTTGGCATTTTCTATTCATGAAAGAGTTTTTAGTTAGTCGGAGAATAGATTTGGCACGATTCCGGGCAGAAATGTAAAGTTAATGGTTAGCATTAGTTCGAAGGCTCTGGTACCTTTTGTGAGCTGCCTCTGTATCATTGACAGCACGAGAAGAAGCGTGATTAAACCAAGACTTTTTAGCGTTAGGAGTAGAGTAAGTACGTGGAATGTATGCCTCCATTCCAGAGAAAATCGCCGCTGCGATGCGCTGAGCACACACAGCGGGATCTCGCTCCTGGAAGCAATAATCATTCCATGGGAACTAGGAAAAGTACATCCTCTGGTCGTCCCACCGAGCTGAAGCAAAATGCCAGAAACATCGCCTCTTCGGTGGGTCCAAAGGGTGTACAGAAATGATAGGACAGAATACAGAAATAAGGTTGTGATCGGAGGAACCCAACGGAGAGAACAGTTTGACAGAGTAAGCTGAAGGGTTTGAGGTAAGGAAGAGGTCTAGAATGTTGGGCCTGTCTCCAAGATGGTCGGGAATACGTGTAGGGTGCTGGACCAACTGCTCTAGATCGTTGAGGATAGCAAAGTTGTAGGCTTGATCACCAGGCTGGTCAGTGAAAGAGGATGAAAGCCAAAGCTGGTGGTGAACATTGAAATCTCCTAGGATGGAGATTTCAGCGAAGGGAGAGTGGGTCAAGATGTGCTTCACTTAAGTGTTAAAGTAGTCAAAGAATTTCACATAGTCAGTAGAGTTAGGTGAGAGATAAACAGCATAAATGTATTTAGTAATAGAATGGCAATGAAGTCTCATAAATGTATTTAGTAATAGAATGGCAATGAAGTCTCAGCCAGACGGTGGAATATTCTGAAGAATCAAGGTTGTGGGCACGAGAGCAAGTGATGTCGTTGCGCACGTAGGCGCATCATCCAGCTTTGGATTGAAATTTAGGATAGAGATAGTAGGAGGAAGCAGAGTAGAGATTGCTGTCAGTAGCCTCAGAAACCTGTGTTTCGGTGAGGAAGAGAAGGTGAGGTTTAGAGGAAGAGAGGTGTTCCACAGAATGAAAATTAGAACGAAGACCGCGAATGTTGCAGAAATTGAGAAGAAAGAGGTTCGAGGAGTTATCAAGACACCTCTCGGGTCGGCAGCCAGAAGGGGAGTACCACCTGGGGGAATTTGTGGACCCCTTCCCCGGGCGGGGACTCCTAGGTAAGGTGAAGGTACGCCATTTTGAAATTTGAATCTTGGGAAAATGTGTATATGTTGTGTGAATGTAGTGTGGTGTGGATGGAGAGGATGTTTTTAGAGAGCATGCTGAACTACTCTCTGGTGTTGGTGAGACAATAGGGAAACGGTTAGTGAGGACATGGGAAGGGTGTTTGGAGGGCTTCAGCTCCCTTCTCACTTCCCATATAAATATCTGTAGCAACTTGCTACAGATATTTTTCAGTATTTTGTTTTTGGTGCACACCGAATTATCATCCAGATCTGGTTGGGGTCAACCTCTTATTTCATTTACTATATATCAAAGTGTACAAGGATCTGTTGCTTTATCACAATTTGATCAATGCATTTGCTTAAGAGCTATACTCTCTCTCTCTCTCTCTCTCTCTCTCTCTCTCCCCCACCATATAAAATTCTACCACATCTTCCCTTAAATTTCTGGCAACCCCAAATTCATTTCGCCAATTACTTTGAATCTTCAATGGAAACTCAATATGTTTCATCCCTTACAGAATCCTGATTTGGTAACCGTTTCCAATCTCTCTACATTAATCAACATGATCCCCCAAAATACATACGTACATATATACACACACAGAACATGACCTTTGTTTCTATGCATTCGTGGTGGGTGTATGCTCCCCTGAGAAAAAAAATTAAAACATCCCCATAGATAGTGACTTCTGGAGACATAAGGGACTTTGGTATAATGACAATATTAATTTATGATACGTCCTACACTAGAATCAATTTACTGTATAATGAGTTATGTAAAAAAAATATCTTAACACCATAAAACCTTAAAAAAAGATCTTGGGCTTTTGATGAAAGATCTGGGGCAGAAGCCCTAAAAGCCACCCTCCCCCGCCGTCTATGGTTGTAATAAATGAGTGGGCCCAAAGAGTTTTATAACTATAATTGTTGTAGTAGTAGATGTCCTACCTTATCCTCATGTTTACTGAATTATGAAACCCATATGGAGAGCAAGAAAACCATATAAGTCTATCGTTGAACCAGTTTTACAATCTAACTTTTCATAAACGAATTTTTAAATCGATCGATTCTTGATCGTCATGAAAATTAGCCTATTACCAAGTCTTCACAATAAAAAAAAAACTATAACATTACATTGAGTGTGGTAACAAAAAAATAATGTAAGAACTATATAAACGTTAAAAGTTGACATTTTATTGTAGTCTCTGATCAAGCATTACTTCATCCATTTCTGTCATCGCTACCCCATTATACGTCACAGCTATAACTCCCATCACTCCCTCATACTCCCTCCCCCCGATGCTCGTGTCCTGACATTCCTTATAATGACACTGACCATGTCACACTGGGCGGTTTCGCCGTGCGGCAGCGCTAACTTCAAGGTTGTTTGTGTCCTTGAGGCAGAGGAATTACTTAACCCGGTAGCAGCGACGGGCCAAATTTGTGCCATGATATAAACCCCCCAAAATAGATGATACATAATCTGATCACAAATGCTTGGATATATATTATGAAATGGTTTGTGTGAGGGGTGAATTTTTCTCTTTTTTATCGCTTGGGGGGACCATTAAGAAACATGATCCCCGCTGCTACCGGGTTAAAGAGTCCACATGTCTAAGAAATTGTGTTCACCCATTTCATGCTGAGAGGGAAACAAGTGAAAAGTTTGAGAAGTTTTATGAGAATAGGGGGTGTTAGTGAGCTGTGATCTTGGTCCAAAGGCACAATGCATTCAAGCTAGAAATCGAGCAAACAGGGTACTGGGTTTTATTTCAAGGAGCGTAAGCAACAGAAGCGCTGAAGACTTCCTCAAATTATATGTATCATTAGTTAGATCTCATCTTGATTATGCTGTTCAGTTATGGTCACCTTACTATAGAATGGATATCAAAATGTTTGACTCGGTGCAGAGAAGGATGACTATGATGATTCAAGGGTTACGAGACTTGCCATACAAGGAAAGACTGAAACAGTTAAGCTTGCATTCTCTTGAAAGGCGAAGGGTGCGTGATCGAGGTTTATAAATGGATGAAGGGCTTTAATAAGGGGGATATTAATAAGGTTCTGATGGTAAGAGAACCGGGTAGAACACGTAGTAATGGGTATAAACTGGATAGATTCAGATTCAACAGGGACATAGACAAAAATTGGTTTACTTAAAGTGGTAGATGAGATGAACAGGCTGAGCAGTCATGTGATGAGTGCCAATACAACTGTCGCATTAAAAAAAAAATAGATTAGATAAATTCATGGACAGTGATATCAGGTGGGGTTAGATTCACGGGAGCTTAGGTTCAAAGGAGCTGCCTTGTACAGGCCTACCGGCCTCTTGCAGACTCTTACGTTCTTATGTTTTGAATTACCGAATGGCCAAGGTTTCATTTGATAAATTGCTGCTAGTTCTAAGGCCTCACATCTCCAAACAAAACACAGAATTCAGGAGGGCAATATCTGCCGAGGAAAGATTGACAATTACACTAATTGAACTAACAAATCAACGTCAAACATGGTGGTCGACCACGCGGCGGAACCGCCCTGTGTGACCACGTGCATTAAACTGTGTGTTGTGTCCTTAATCGCGGTGGGCAGCGGCAGCGCGGCAGGGTGGCTGCCGCATGGTACCGCGAGGCAAAACCGCCCAGTGTGACACCTGCCTTAGTAAGAGATCTATTCTCGCATCATCAACATCATCATCGTCATCAAACATGAAGGGTCTATTTGTCTAGTTAACTCCTTCCTTGCTGTTGACGTCTCGGAGCCTCAGATCTCTCCCTAACTCGCAGGAATGTTATTATCCCCTCAAATTATACTGAATTTCCAATTCTACACACACACACACACACACACAGGGTAGAGCGTCTGGCTCACAACCAGAAGGACCGGGCTTCAATTTCAAGGCCGGGTGAAGATAAGTTGGGTTTATCTTCCTCCACGTGTAGCCCCTGTTCACCTAGCACTGAGTAGGTACGCGACGTCAGGCAAGGAGTTATGACCTCGTTGTCGTGGTGTGCTGTGTGAGTGGTCTCTGTCCTACCCAAGGATCGGTACTACGAGCTCTGTGCTCTTCCGTAGGGGAACGGCTGGCTGTCTCGAAAGAGACCCACAGCAGACCAAAAGGTGAATCACACACACACACACACACACACACACACACACACACACACACACACACACACACACACACACACACACACAAAGGCAAATTAATTCACAAGATGTAGAACAAGTATTCTGTGAGTGAGGACATCCATAGCTCGACTGGTTACCGACTTTGTACTTATGTACGCGAAAGTTAAGTGAATATAATTAAATAAATGGTTTAATTAAAGTATACTAGTCAATACATAGGGTCACATTCTTAAACATTTCGGTACCCAAGCATACATACACATTTGACAAGGCTTTTGTTGGAGTTTTTGGGCCTTTCCCGAGGTACTTTTACGACTCTGGTGGTGGTCTGACTCCTGTACCATAATGGTGAAAAAAACAATACTTAAACATATCGGCGACCAAGGACACACACACACACACACACACACACACACACACACACACACACACACACACACACACACACACACACACACATTCACCAAAGCTTTCGTAGGAGTTTTGGGCATTTCTGCAGGTACGTTTATGACCCTGGTGGTAGCTTGAGCCTTCTGTACAGGCACTCATGAAACCTGATCAATCTCCTTTTCGGCCTTTGGAAACAGTTGACGTGGGAGGCGGAGGCGGCTGAGAGTACTGAGCCTAGTCCTTGCTACACAACTTGAGACTTGTAGGGAAAGGAAGAACTAAATAAGAGAAAAGGAATACATATATAGACAAAAACATACACTGTTATCAAGCAATACACTCGAATGAAGCTCCCGCACTACCCCTTTTAGGAAGACTCCCTGCTGTATCCGACGCACCATCAAAGAGATTCCAAAGTCGTTTAGAGATAATAACCAAAATCCAGTTAGGGAAGTTCCGGGGGCGGAGTCGTTTACGGGAGCCATACTGGTAAATACAAGGCTCTCCAGACGGACGTGACGCGCTCCAGTATGATTTAGCGTTTTCTAATTCTTCCTGTGACTTCTGGCATCTACCCAAAACATCTCCAACTTCACTTCTTCATCTTTTCCTCCTCTCCTTAGTCCTGACGGCAGCACCGCCGTCTCATCTATCTCTAAGGCTGAACTCTTCTCTCAGATTTTCTCTAAAAACTTCACTCTGGACGATTCTGGGCATATTCCTCCTACTCATCCTCCCTCTCACTCCTTTAAGTCTGTTATTAAGATTCTTAGGAATGATGTTTTCTGTGCCCTCTCTGGCCTCAATCCTAAGAAGGGTCATGGACCTGATGGAGTGCCTCCTATTGTCCTTAAAAACTGTGCTTCCGTGCTGACACCCTGCCTGGTCAAACTCTTTCGCCTCTGCCTATCAGTATCAACCTTTCCTTCCTGCTGGAAGTATACCTTCATACAGCCTGTGCCTAAGAAGGGTGAATGTTCCAATCCCTCAAACTGCCGTCCTATGGCTTTGCTTTCTTGTCTATTTAAAGATTTTGAACCAATACTTAACCGGAAGATTCAAAAGCACCTTTCCACTTCTGACCTTCTATCTGATCGCCAGAATGGGTTCCGCAAGGGGCGTTCTACTGGTGATACCCTTGCCTTCCTAACTGACTATTGGTCATCCACTCTTAGCTATTTCGGTGAAACGTTTGCTATTTCGCTGGACGTATCAAAAACCTTTGTTGTTTGCTTTCCAAACTACCATCCTACGGTTTCTTTCCTTCTTTCTGTACCTTTATCTCAGGTTTCCTCTCTGACTGTTCTATTTCTGCTGTGGTAGACGGTCACTGTTCGTCCCCTAAACCTATTAATAGTGGTGTCCCGCAGGGTTCTGTCCTATCTCCCACTCTCTGTTGTTCATTGATAATCTTTCCAAAACGAACTGTCCTATCCATTCTTACGCCGATGACTCTACTCTGCATTACTCAACTTGTTTTAATAGAGGACCCACCCAACAGGAACTAAACGATTACAGGCTGGAGTCAGCAGAACGCTTAGCCTCAGACCTTACTATTATTTCCGATTGGGGCAAGAGGAACCTGGTGTCCTTCAACGCCTCAAAAACACAGTTTCTCCACCTATCCACTCGACACAATCTTCCAAACAACTATCCCCTATTCTTTGACAAAACTTAGCTATCACCTTCTTCAACATTAAACATCCTTGGTCTATCCTTAACTCAAAATCTCAACTGGAAACTTCATATCTCATCTCTTACCAAATCAGCTTCCTCGAGGCTGGGCGTTCAGTACCGTCTCCGCCAGATCTTCTCCCCCGCACAGCTGCTATCCATATACAGGGGCCTTGTCCGCCCTCGTATGGAGTATGCATCTCAGGTGTAGGGGGGCTCCACTCACACAGCTCTCTTGGACAGAGTGGAGTCTAACGGCCATAGTGTTAGACTTCCCCATTCCCATCCATCCCCATCCCTTACCCGTGGCCATAGACCGTAGTGTAAAGCGTCCCCATGTAGTTGGGGTTGATTTACGCTACTCCGTGAGGGTGCGGATGGGGTGGGAAAGTATTGACTCTGCGGGGTAGGGTGCAGGACATCTTCGGCTTTTCCTTCGTATATTTCATGAGTAAATAGTCTTCTATTTGTTATTATAGAAGGGCATATATTGAAAAGTATCAGAATATTTTTATGACTGATATTATATCGCAAACTTTGCTGAAGTTAATATATATTTTTTTAGTTTGTAAAGTCTGTGGTGTTTCCATTTGATTGTAAACGAAAAGTTATTCCTGAAAATTCATTTATAATTGTCCCCAAGAATGGCAAAAGACGGCAGATTGATGACTAAATATGGCATTATTATGGGAATACTTAACATATACCATAAAAAATACCATTTCTTGGCCACCACCTTGATTTAAGACAAAAATGCCACCAATTACACGACCTGGCAACTCCGGTGTGGCTGCCCCATGGCTGCCCGGGTGTGTGTGACGAGTCATGGATACCAACCTGTCTCATAAACTAACTTAAACGCGTTACTTGTTATTTACTTGTAGATCAACAACGCTATTGTTTTGTTTTATGATATATAATGTATATGAATATAATGGTGTGTAAAAAATGCATTATTTATTTCGTTTTCGGTAATTAGTGGTTTGAAAGTTCTGCCAACATTATTATGACCTGCGGCTTGGTCCCTCATATCTGTCCCGGGAATGGGAAGGTGACGGGGCGGCTTGTCCATACCCCAGTCCCGCGTATGGGGATGGGGACGAGTAGGGAATGGGGAAGACTAACACTATGACCGTAAGGCTCTTCGTCTCATCAGCTCTCCTCCTCTTACTTACAGTCTTCTACCTCCTAAATTTCGCCACCATGTTGCCCCTCTTTCTATCTTCTATCGATATTTTAATTCTGACTGCTCTTCTGAACTTGCTAACTGCATGCCTCCCCCCCCCCCCCTCCTGCGGCCTCGCCACACACGACTTTCTACTCAAACTCATCCCTTTACCGTACAAATCCCTTATGCAAGAGTTAACCAGCATCTTCACTCTTTCATCCCTCATGCTGGTAAACTCTGGAACAATCTTCCCTCATCTGTATTTCCTCCTGCCTACAACTTGAACTCTTACAAGAGGAGGGTATCAGGACACCTCTCCTCCCGAAATTGACCTTTCTTTCGGGCACTCCTCTAACTCTTTTTAGGAGCAGTGAGTAGCGGGCTTTTTTTTCACATTTGTTTCCTTTTTTTATGCCCCTGAACTGACTCCTCTGCTGTAAAAAAAAATGTTCAGAAAAAAAGACAAACCGCAATATTACTATTTCCTGACGCGGTAGGTGTAGAAGAAGTAAACATTCAGGGTCACTTTAACACCAAGAAAAAGCATTATAGATGGAAAAGACCAAAACGAACGTGAAGCGCTGTTCTTATTTTGCGTTACGAAAAAGGTTCAGAAAATGAGATGAAGTACAAATTACTACTTCGACGCGGTAAGTGTAGAAAAAAAGTTAACAGTCAGCGCCATTTTAATACAGAGGAAAAGCATTATAGATGAAAAAGACCAAAACATACAAGATGTGTTCCGGTTTGATTTAGCGTTACGAAAAGGCTCAGAAAATACGATAAACCACAATATTACTACTTCAACGGGGTAGGTATAGGAAAAAATGGTACCATGCAGCGCCATTCTAATACAGGAAAAGCATTATGAAATGAGAAAGACCAAAAACGATGAGGCTGGACAGACACAGAACAACACACTTCAGCGTTCGTCCATTGAAGTTTGCCGGTCCATGCACGCACACATTGTGAATAACAAAAACCAACAATGACAAAGAATGTGAAGGTCACTCACACTTACCCTGCCTGCTCCCAAACACGGCCTTCAAGCCACTCTGCTGCAACTCATCTGAAAAGAGAGAAAAAAAAACATTAAGTTTCAGATTCAAAAAGAAAAGTAATTTGAATCTAATTAGCCAAAAAGAGAACTTATTTAAAGTGACATTCACCTATGGATATGAATGCCTTGAGCCTAAAGATATATCCTATAAAATACCTGAACATTTGTCTTTATATAACAAAGAGACAACCAATTCGAAGTGATAACTACCTATGGATAAGAATGCCTTGAGCCCTAAGATACGCATGTTCGGAAAAATTACTGAATATTTGTCTTTATATAAACTCTTTGCATCTGTTTTTCTATCTGCCTAACTATCTATCAATCAACCAATTTGTCTGTCTTCCTCTGTGCCTGTTTGCCTGTCTATCCATCTCTACAATATACTCAAACAAACACATGCTATGCATCAGCTCCCTGCAAATAGGGCTACTGAGAATGAGGACACAGCCATTACTGATTAACATGCAAATTAAGTGACTGAGATGGGACTGTCTGAATGGGGCTGATAAATATAATCAATGGCAGATCAAGCGACACTGGAAGAGTATACGCGATCTGCCAAAATGTGAAAAATCAGAAGTGGTATGACTGGAGCAAAATGTTATTAGTATAATTTATTGAACTCACTTAAAATAGAGTTGTCTTTTCATTCTTTTCATACAGGAGAATGAAGGAATACATATCGGAGTTCTTCAAATGCAAATACAAGTGCATGTAATCTAAAGTATATCCAGACATATACCTTTTAATAATTTTCAAGTAGAAGATCCAATAAATGTAAATCGACGCTCTTGAGATTAATGTAAAATTCTTGAAATCTAAAGTAACTACGAATATATTTTTGCTGTTTTCAATTAGGAGGACGAAGAAATGCAGACCAACGTTCTTGAAATAATTCATGAAATCTAAAGTAATTCACTTGCTTTTTAATAATTTCCAAGAGGTGAGTATTGAGACAGCGCTCCACCCGAAATTGACCTCTGTTTTGGCCACTCATCTATAGTTACTCCCTCTCATAGGGGCAGTGATTAACGGACTTTTTTCTCATTTAGTTTTAGCCCTTGAGCTGCTTCCTTTACTATGAAAAAAGGATAACGAAGAAATATGTCAACGAGAAGGCGGACCCATCCCTCTGGTAGTTTTTAATTGGGTCAACTGGAGTGTGTGATGCCAAGAATTCAACACTAGTAAGATAGGCAGCAAAGCAGGTCACACTGCCTTAATTAACACAACGGGGCTCAGGATCAACACGTCCAGGAGAAGGGAAGGGACGGAGGGAGACAAGGGGCGGTATTATCAAACATGTCGGCCCCCAACCACACATATTGGACAAGGCTTTCGTAGGCTTGTTGGCATTTCCAGTTGGAGTTTCATGACCCTGGTGGCAGTGTGACCCTTCTTCTATGCCATGAACACTCATTAGAACCCGACTGATCTCCTTTTTGGCCTTTGAAAATGGCCGTACGGATCAAAGACACAACAGGTGCGGCTAAGGAGACATTGGCTTCATTTCCCGGTAACGGAATAATGGCGTGCGTTTGAAAAGTTTTTAGCTGTTTTTTTGCTGCGTTTCTCGGAGCCGACGAAGCGTATGATAGTTATTGGAAAAGTATTGGGTGGAATAATAATAAAAATCTCTCTCTCTCTCTCTCTCTCTCTCTCTCTCTCTCTCTCTCTCTCTCTCTCTCTCTCTCTCTCTCTCTCTCTCTCTCTCTCTCTCTCTCTCTCTCTCTCTCTCTCTCTCTCATTTGTAAAGTGTGTGTGTGTGTGTGTGTGGCTGGACACATAAATATAATTTATTATCTTTAAAAAAATCGTATTTTAGCCTACTTAAAATCATTGTTTTCTTTCCTAAGTGTTCGCTGAGGTATATGCCGCCCCTGTCCTTCCATTAGTACTGTAACTAAATAATTGTTGGTTATTTCTAGAGGGTTCTCATGGAGATCGGATTCCAGTACACGGTTATGGCTTTCATTTAACACTAAGGCTTCCCAGTTTACTCCTTCAAAGTGTTTTGCAATGTGTGTGTCTCGCGTCGTCTGGTATTTATTCAGGTATACGTTTGATACGTGATGGGTAAACTCTTTCATGAGCCATTAAGGGAGCGCGACCCTTACTTTTCCAGTCGTCCGTGCTTGAAAAGGATGATTTGTGTGTGTGTGTGTGTGTGTGTGTGTCGTCCAGCTCTGAGTTGCGGCCTATGCAATGTCAACTCCAGTCTCCGCACACCAACCCAGGCTGCCGCGCCGCCAACCGAGGTTAGGTGCTGGATCGCGACACCTATATAGTCATGGACACAACGAGCCATGTCTTTCCCACACAGCACCCGCCTCGTGAAGCTGACGCAGGAGCGCATCAACACGCTGGTGTCCGAGCACAAGCAGGTGCTGGGGCGCGGCGCCACGTGCACGGTGTACCTGGTGGAGGTGGAGGGCGACCTGTGCTGCCTCAAGCTGGCCAGGGACCGCCGCCTCGCTGCCATGTTCCATCAGGAGTTTGACGTTCTGCTGGACCTGGACGGCGCGGCGGGGGCACCCAAGGCCTTGGGCACCAGCCTCGGCTTCCCCGCCATGCTCACCACCTTCCGCGGCCACAACACCTTCTGCGACCTGCCCCACCTCGCTCGCCGCGAGACCGACAGGCTGGCTGCTTTCGTGGCCCTCGCCCTCGGCGTGAAGCAGCTCCACGCCCGCGGCTACGCCCACAACGACATCAAGGAGAACAACGTGGCAGTGTGCCGGGGCACCGACGGCCGCCTGCAGGTGTCGCTCACCGACTACGGCGCGGCGCAGAGGCTGGGCACGAGGGTTGGCTTTGTGGGCGCGAGCACGCGGCGCACGCCCTGGCTGGCCCCGGAGCTGCTGGGCGGCGGCCGCTGCTCACGCGCCGGGGACGTCTTCTCCCTCGGCTACGTCCTCAGCAACATCCTGGACACCTGCCACAGGTACTACCCCGCCCTGGACGTGCTGGCCGAGGCCGCCATGGCCGCAAACCCCGCACGGCGACCCTCGCTCAAGAAGATCATCAAGACGGTCAACAAGTTCGCGGGCCAGCGGGACGAGGCGGCGAGGAGGGAAACCTTCGCCCGGCGAGTTCGCAAAGCCTTCTCCTGCCTCTTCCCGCGCCGCCGCCGGTATTAAGGAGACACAAGACCCAACGGACGAAGGAGTCAAGTTGTTCCCTCAAGGCTACGACATATTCTTTCTTTTCTATCAACTATTTCCACTACATGTATCTATACATTTTTACTAAGGAGTGAAGTTGTTCCCTCAAGGCTACGACATATTCTTTCTTTTCTTTCAACTGTTTCCACTACATGTATCTATACATTCTTTTACTTTCTTGCTACTTTCATATCAACACTTTTCGCATACCTTGCCAACCTTCCCAACACCTACAAACCATATGGATATCTTCCAACTCTACGGTCTCAACATCTATTTAATTTTTTTCCTTGTTTAAGCATTTACTGTATCGCTGTTTACATATCAACATTTTTTTCCCTTACCTTATGTAATCATTTAGGACAGTTTTTTCATTATTTTGATATTATTCAACACCTTTCTGATGTTACGTCACTTTCTTTCATTTACTTGAACTTATTTCACTCATATTTATTTATCTACATTCTGTGTCTTATTACACTTTTTTTTTTTTTTACGATTTTGCCCATGGCGCCGATAGACTTTCATGGTAGGGCCTGGTGGTCGGCCCCAGCCCGTTGTGGCGCAGGCAAAATTTTATATTGACGCCATCTTGCATTGGCTCATGCTGCCCTCCCAGAGCTCATCTTTGATCCTAGAATCTAGAGTCCGGTTGATAGTGGTCTTCTGGATGCAGGTAGTCTTAGGCCACTCGGCGGTGACTGAAAAATCCCAGTTTGTGGCACTGGGTGGGGCGCGAACCCGCATCATCCTGGACGCGGCGCCGTCACGCTATCCACTCAGTTACCGTCTCAAACTACATTATATCAACGTGAGACAATTTATTTGTCTTATTTGTACTACTAACCTGTTAATAAGATACGTCCTATACTTATATAATTATAATGGGTAGGCGGTGGCTGAGTGGTAGCGTGCTGGGCTCACATTCACCGCGTTATGGACGACGCGAGTTCGAATCCCCAAGCTACCACCTCGGATTTTTCAGTCACCGCCGAGTGGCCTAAAACTACTCACGTGCTCTCCTGAAGACCACCCATTAACCCGGACTCTAGAAACCGTCCAAGTGAATCAAGAAGGAGTTCCCGGTGGCAGCATGAGCCAAGAGAAGATGGCGCCACTATAAACATTTGCCTGCGCCATGACGAGGTGGGGCCGACTGCCATCCAGGCCCCTAAAGAGAGCCTATCGGCGCCTTAGGCATACACGTAAAAAAAAACAAAAAACTGAGTGGTTAGCGTTCCAGAGCCGCGAATAGAACGACTCAGGATCGCGTCCCGCCCGCCACCATATGCTGGAATTTTTCAGTCACCGCCGAGTGGCCTGAGACTACCCACATGCTATAATGAAGACCACCATTCAACCCGAACTGTAGATTCTACCTCTCTAAAAAGAGAGGATCAAAGGTGAGCTACGGGTGTCAGCATGACCCAAGCAAGATGGCGCCACTATAAACACTTACCTACGCCATGACGGGCTGGGGTTGATCATCAGGTCCCACCAATAAAGTCAAGTGGTGCCATAAGCTGAACCTTAAAAATAATCAAATACTAAACGTACTTAACTAATGGGCTATTTATATTCTTTCATTCTTCATAATCACCAGGTATTTATTATTACCAACTGCCTGATATTTGACGAATTTTACTTTTTATCTACATTTTTTTTGTCAAATGATGAACGTAACCATGAGGCTATTTACGTCTGCTAATTCCTCATATGATTATCAGGTATTTGCTATCAACAACAGACATGACATCTAACTAATTATACCATCATCAACACTTTTAAATAAGCTTCAACAAGTCGCCTATTCCATGAGTTATGTGTGTGTGTGTGTTTGTGTGTGTGTGTGTGTGTACAGACAATCATGGCGGTAGAGAAATATTAGTCCGCCATCGATTTCTAATACTTCCCCCTCCTCTCATATTGTTATTTTGATTGGTTACTAATACCTGGGCGTCCCTTTACCTGCCGTCTACACCTGAACAGTCACTCAGCAGGTAAAAGGAACCACTAAATCTTGCTATACTAGAGTGAAAAGCTGTGAATAACAGAAATAATACACACGAAAATTCATATAAAAAAGGGTAAAAGTAAATCAGAAAAACATACGACAAATAAAATAGAAGAAAACAAAATATCAAAGAAAATTAATTAATAAACAAACGTAACAAAAACGGGTGTAAATTAAGGAAAAAAAGAAGGTGTAGAGGAGAGAGGGAAAAGAAGGATAGTAAAAAAATAGGAAAGGGAAGTTAAAGGAGAAAGAAGTAGGCAGGAACATGTAGGAGGAGGAGGATTAGGAGACGATAAAGTAACGACGAACGTTGTGGGACGAATATGAGAACGAACGTGCAATGAAGGGAGTGTTGAGGAACGGCCAAGAATTTGTAGCGTGGTGAAGGAGAGAAGGATAGGTATGGGTGTTTCTCTCTCTCTCTCTCTCTCTCTCTCTCTCTCTCTCTCTCTCTCTCTCTCTCTCTCTCTCTCTCTCTCTCTCTCTCTCTCTCTCTCTCTCTCTCTCTCTTTTATTTAAACTGACGAATCTATAGTACACAACATATTTGTATTTCGCCGACGACACTTTATGCGATCGTTCGAGTAGCATATGTTTCACTGTGTACTTTTCAGGGCTTAAAATGTCACTTTTTCTCGTGCATTATTTCAAAAGCCCTTTACACTTGTTCACTGTGTATTTGGCATCACTAGTGGTGTGGGGCATGTTCTTCGCTACCTGTGAGCAGCCACTTTTACCTGCTGGGTGGACATTTCCCTCACTGTTGGCCCTGCTGCAGTGAATGTGTTCCACAGGCGGGACACCCTGGAGGTGAAGGTCCGTTGGTGCTGGCTGGCGCGTGACCTCGGCACCCCGACCTGCTCGTGGCTGGAGAGTACCGTTCTCGTATCTCTCACAGCCTCTCGCGGGGGGAGCCTCAGTCTCACCAGGTGTGGTACTCCTTGTACCTGGGCCTTGTGGAACACCACCAGCGCAGCGACGTCCCGGCGGTGCTCCAGAGTGTCTAGATGTATAATATCCTGAGGGGGCGGCTGGGGGTTGTTCTCCTGTAACAGTCGCTGCACCCGTCGCTCCACCTTGTCCAGTCTCTGCAGGTGTGTGGCAGCGCTGGACATCCAAGTCAGAGCCCCGTACTCCAGGTAGGATCTTACCTGGGCCTTGTAGAGGAGCATAATTCCTCGCTTGTAGAGGAAATTAGCCACTCTACGAAGGGCAGAGACACGTAGGGAGATTTGGTGGGCGACGTGTTTCAGGTGGCGGTCGAAGCGAAGCTAGGTCCAAGTCCACTCCGAGGATCCTGACGTATTCCTGGAGCGGGAGGGTGACGGAGCCAAACATCACCCTTCCTTCGACAGCTTGTGTGGCTGCCGGGGACCGAGAGATCACCATCGCCTGAGTCTTCTCAGGAGCAAAGTTCACCTGCCAGCGCTCCCCCCACTCCCGTATCAAGCGTAGTTGCTGGTTGACCTCAGCAACCGCTTGCTGGCTTTCTTGGCGAGGGTAGGAGAGGGAGAGCGTGCAGTCGTCAGCGTATGCAGAGACTGCTGGCAGACTCCTGAGAAGGTCGTCGATGTACAGATTCCAGAGGACAGGTCCCAGCACAGATCCCTGAGGGACTGAGGCACCCACTGGGAGGTCCTTGGACTGCTGGCCGCCGACGACGACGTGTAGGCTTCTTCCTTGAAGGTAGTCGCTCATCAGCATCAGCAGGTGTCCTTGGATGCCTTTGGCACGAAGCTTCTCCAGCAAGCCCGCGTGCCATACCCGGTCAAAAGCACCCGCGATGTCGAGAGTGACGACAATGGTATCCAGGCCGGTGTCTAGTGAGTCCTGCCAATCCCTGGAGAGGAGCAGCAGGAGGTCTGAAGTGGAGCGGCCAGATCTGAACCCAAACTGGTGGTCAGTGATGAGGGCGTTGTTCTCGAAGTGGCGGGTGATGGCCTCCACCATTATTCTCTCGAAGATTTTTCCAACTACAGACAGGAGGGAGATAGGCCTGTAGTTGGCAGGGTCAGATCTGGCCCGCTTTTTGTGAACCGGCACCACGCGAAAATCCTTCCATATAGAGGGAAAGGTGTTTTCCCGGACACAGGCCCCGAACACCTCCGAGAGGGGTCCTGTCAGCTCACTGGAGCAGTGACGCAGCACATGTGGGCTAACGTTGTCAGGACCAGTGGCCTTCCTGACGTCCACCGCTCTTAGAAGGCGCTCCACTTGCTCCCGGTGTACCGCAACCTCTGTCAGGGTCTGGTTGCATTCCTGTGGCAGTTGTGGTGGAGGTCTGGTGGGGTCGGCGACGGACATCTTGGCAGAGAAAAGGTCAGCCAGGAGCTCTGCCTTCTCCCTGCTGCTGGTGGCTGTGGTGCCGTCCTGCTTGGTGAGGGGAGGGATTTTTTTTTTTTTTTTTTTATTTTTTTACAACAAAGGAGGCAGCTCAAGGGCACACAAAAAAGAAAACAATAATAAAAAAAAGCCCGCTACTCGCTGCTCCTAAAAAAGAAACAAAAGAGATGGCCGAAAGGAAGATCAAATACGGGAGGAGAGGTGTCCTGATACCCTCCTCTTGAAAGAGTTCAAGTCGTAGGCAGGAGGAAATACAGATGAAGGAAGATTGTTCCAGAGTTTACCAGCGTGAGGGATGAAAGAGTGAAGATGCTGGTTAACTCTTGCATAAGGGGTTTGGACAGTATAGGGATGAGCATGAGTAGAAAGTCGAGTGCAGCGGGGCCGCGGGAGGGGGGGAGGCATGCAGTTAGCAAGTTCAGAAGAGCAGTCAGCGTGGATATATCGATAGAAGATAGAAAGAGAGGCAACATTGCGGCGGAATTTAAGAGGTAGAAGACTATCAGTATGAGGAGGAGAGCTGATGAGAAGAAGAGCCTTAGCCTCCACTCTGTCCAGAAGAGCTGTGTGAGTGGAGCCCCCCCACACATGAGATGCATACTCCATACGAGGGCGGACAAGGCCCCTGTATATGGACAGCAACTGTGCAGGGGAGAAGAACTGGCGGAGACGGTACAGAACGCCCAGCCTCGAGGAAGCTGATTTAGTAAGAGATGAGATATGAAGTTTCCAGTTGAGATTTTGAGTTAAGGATAGACCAAGGATGTTAAGTGTTGAGGAAGGTGATAGCTGGGTGTTGTCAAAGAATAGGGGATAGTTGTTTGGAAGATTGTGTCGAGTGGATAGGTGGAGAAACTGTGTTTTTGAGGCGTTGAAGGACACCAGGTTCTTCTTGCCCCAATCGGAAATAATAGTAAGGTCTGAGGCTAAGCGTTCTGCAGCCTCCAGCCTTGAGTCGTTAAGTTCCTGTAGGGTGGGTCTTCTATTAAAAGAAGTTGAGTAATGCAGAGTGGAATCATCGGCGTAGGAATGGATAGGACAGTTCGTTTTGGAAAGAAGATCATCAATGAACAACAGAAAAGAGTGGGAGATAGGACAGAACCTGTGGGACACCACTGTTAATAGATTTAGGGGAAGAACAGTGACCGTCTACCACGGCAGAAATAGAACGGTCAGAAAGGAAACTGGAGATAAAGGTACAGAGAGAAGGATAGAAACCGTAGGAGGGTAGTTTAGAAAGCAAAGATTTGTGCCAGACCCTATCAAAAGCTTTTGATATGTCCAGCGCAATAGCAAAAGTTTCACCGAAACTGCTAAGAGAGGATGACCAAGAGTTAGTTAAGAGGCTAAGAGATCACCAGTAGAACGCCTCTTGCGGAACCCATACTGGCGATCAGATAGAAGGTCAGAAGTGGAAAGGTGCTTTTGAATCTTCCGGTTAAGGATTGATTCAAAAGCTTTAGATAGACAAGAAAGTAAAGCTATAGGACGGTAGTTTGAGGGATTGGAGCTGTCACCCTTCTTAGGGACAGGCTGTATGAAGGCATACTTCCAGCAAGAAGGAAAGGTAGATGTTGACAGGCAGAGGCGAAAGAGTTTAACCAGGCAGGGTGACAGCACGGAGGCACAGTTTTTAAGGACAATAGGAGGCACTCCATCAGGTCCATAAGCCTTCTGAGGATTGAGGCCAGAGAGGGCATAGAAAACATAATTTTGCAGAATATTTATAACAGGCATAAAGGAGTCAGAGGGGGGATGAGTAGGAGGAATATGCCCAGAATCGTCCAGAGTGGAGTTTTTAGAAAAAGTTTGAGAGAAGAGTTCAGCCTTAGAGATAGATGAGACGGCAGTGTTGCCGTCAGGACTGAGGAGTGGAGGGAAAGATGAAGAAGTGAAGTTGGAGGAGATGTTTTTGGCTAGATGCCAAAAGTCACGGGAAGAGTTAGAGAAAGCAAGGTTTTGACATTTTCTATTAATGAAAGAATTTTTGGTTAGTCGGAGAATAGATTTGGCACGATTTCGGGCAGAAATGTAAAGTTCATAATTAGCATTAGTTTGAAGGCTCTGGTACCTTTTGTGAGCTACCTCTCTATCATTGACAGCACGAGAACAAGCGTGATTAAACCAAGGCTTTTTAGCGTGAGGAGTAGAGAAAGAACGAGGAATGTATGCCTCCATTCCAGAGACAATCACCTCTGTGATGCGCTGAGCACACACAGAGGGGTCTCTATCCTGGAAGCAATAATCATTCGACGGGAAATCGGAAAAGTACATCCTCAGGTCGTCCCACCGAGCTGAAGCAAAATGCCAGAAGCATCGCCTCTTCGGTGGGTCCAGAGGGTGTACAGGAGCGATAGGACAGGATACAGAAATAAGATTGTGATCGGAGGGGCCCAACGGAGAGAACAGTTTGACAGAATAAGCAGAATGGTTTGAGGTAAGGAAGAGTTCTAGAATGTTGGGCCGATCTCCAAGACGGTCGGGAATACGTGTAGGGTGCTGGACCAACTGCTCTAAGTCGTTGAGGATAGCAAAGTTGTAGGCTTGTTCACCAGGATGGTCAGTGAAAGAGGATGAAAGCCAAAGCTGGTGGTGAACATTGAAATCTCCTAGGATGGAGATTTCAGCGAAGGGAGAGTGGGTCAAGATTTGCTCCACTTTAGAATTCAGATAGTCAAAGAATTTTACATAGTTGGTAGAGTTGGGTGAGAGATAAACAGCACAGATGTATTTAGTAATAGAATGACAATGAAGTCTTAGCCAGATGGTGGAAAATTCAGAAGAGTCAAGGTCGTGGGCACGAGAGCAAGTGATGTCGTTGCGCACGTAGGCGCAACATCCAGCTTTGGATTGAAATTTAGGATAGAGATAGTAGGAGGGAACAGAGTAGAGATTGCTGTTAGTAGCCTCAGAAACCTGTGTTTCGGTAAGGAAGAGAAGGTGAGGTTTAGAGGAGGAGAGATGATGTTCCACAGAATGAAAATTAGAGCGAAGACCGCGAATGTTGCAGAAATTGAGAAGAAAGAGGTTCGAGGAGTTATCAAGACACCTCTCGGGTCGGCAGCCAGAAGGGGAGTCCTCCCTGGGGGAATTTGTGGTACCCCCCCAGGCGAGGACTCCGAGGCTTGGTGTATGTGCGCCATTTTGAAATTTTAATTTTGGGAAAAGGTGTATATGTTGTGTGATTGTAGTGTGGTGTGGATAAAGAGAGGATCTGTCTTTAGAGAGCATGCTGAACTACTCTCCGGTGTTGGTGAGACAATAGGGAAACGGTTAGTGAGGACATGGGAAGGGTCTTTGGAGGGCTTCAGCTCCCTTCTCACCTCCCATATATACCTCACCGGGAGTGGCTTGCGCCCGTTCGGTAGGTGTCTTCCTACCTACTCCAGCTGCCTTGCTTTTCCTTAACAAGGGTCCACCAGGTCTTGCTGCCCACCCCTGGCCCGCACAGCTTGGCGCGGAGGTCTCTTTCCCACCTCCGTTTCGCCCATTTACTGGTGGCCACCATATTTTTGCACGCTGCTCGATGCAGGGCTTTGTTGCGGCGGGTTGGACTCCTTTTGTAGCGGAGCCACGCAGAATATTTTCTTTCTGCAGCAAGGCGGCAGCGGTAACCAAACCAGGGCTGATCGGTGGGCTTGGAGGTGTACTGGCGGTGTGGAATGTGCTCTTGTTGGAGAGCTTTGAGACGTTCAGTAAAGGCCTTCGCCATGGGCTCAGCTCGCCCAGACAGAAGGGTGTGCCAGTCTGTCTGCTGCAGGTCTCTTTTAAGGGAGGGCCAGTCAGCTCTGTCCCACAGCCAGATAGTGTGGGAAGTGGCCTCATCCCGCGCCACGCCCACGTCTGCTCGGGTCAGGATGGCGTGGTGGTCAGAGCTGCCTACCGGCCCAAGCTGTTGGCACGTGACCCTGCCCTCTCCCAGGTCCGAGATAATGGGGTCCAGCGTCCCGCCTCGCTCATGGGTCGGGAAGGTGACATGATCTGTCAGACCCTGCACCGTCAGGAGATTCTCGTAGGCGGCTCCCTCCATGTGCTGGTTTAAGTCGCCCACGTTTAGGACATGCCTGCAGCGATGGCGAGTCAGCAGGTCGTCCATTTGCTCCGTCAGAAAATCAATCTCTCTCTCTCTCTCTCTCTCTCTCTCTCTCTCTCTCTCTCTCTCTCTCTCTCTCTCTCTCTCTCTCTCTCTCTCTCGAATAGCTAAAATAAATGGAGTATTGTCGTGCGTTTCAAATTTGTTTGTACATTTTATATATTAACTTTATTCATCGTTTACATTTGTCCTTTTCTGTTATTCTATTATTACTATTGTCGCTGTTATTATTATTATTATTATTATTATTATTATTATTATTATTATTATAATTATTATCATTATATTATTATTATTATTATTATTGTTATTATTATTATTATTATTATTATTATTATTATTATTATTATTATTATTATTGTTGTTATTACTATTACTATCGCAAACATTTTAATCATTGCATGTTTCTCTAATAACAAAACTAATACGATAAATACCTTTTAAATACACTATACTTCCTAATAATTCAACGGTGAACTTATTAACGGAGGGATGTATTTTTTCATTTTCAATTCATAAGAAAACGAAATCTTCGCAGTGATTCCTAACGGGAGCGACGCAGCATTTCTTAAGGCCGGAGAAGTGATCATTGGTTAATAGTCAGTGTCGCATTTTTTCCTCTTTTCTTGCATTTGATCTTGTTATTTAAATAAGACTCCGTACTACCGTCGCTCATATATCGTAGTAAAATATTCATCGCCTTTGTTTGATATTAATTTCTTGTGCACCTTAATTCATCTATTCACACATTCCTGTAAACAATGTAACCCGAGCAAAAACATCTACTACTACAACAACATTAACATCAACAACAGCAAAAAAAAATGGCAAAAACACATAGGAAAACTCGAAACAAAACAACAAAAACGCTGAGGAACACTCCACAAAAAAATACTAAACTAGGAACAAAAATAAAACAATTACACGGAAACAAAATAAAACAAACGAGAACGCTTTCTTGTTACGCTCATTTCCGCGTAATCTAATGTTGTAGTTTTTTTCTCTCCTGCTCTGCTGAGAGGGATTTTCTTTTCCGCTATCCTGAGATCTATTTTTTTTTCTCTACCGTGCGATAAACTTTACATGGAGATTGTATACTTATTTTTCTCGCAATGTTAATTAAGAACCATATTCTCAAACACTTCGGGGCATAGAAACACACACACACATTTGATAAGGCTTCCGTGGAGGTTGTTGTGTTAGTATTTCCACGGGCAGTTTCATGAGCCTGGCGGTACGCAGTTTGCCAAGGCTTCTGCACCGTCAACATGAGAAAATAACACTCGTGAGAGCTAGTGGTGCCAGTTCTCCGCCCCTAGTCTATTATATTTATCGATTTCTAAGCCAAACGCTGCCTCCTGCACCCTAATAAGTAGATTAATTAATAGTTCTTGTTAAAATGGTTAGTTATTGAAGTCCTTTCGTATTAGTTTAGCGTCAAAAGTGTCCAAAAAACGGTAAATGCAGTGGGGCGAATTGGGTGAGCTGGCGCGCCGATGAGAGCTCGAATAATCCCCTTTGTGGCCTTTGGAAGTACTTGTTGTGTGAGAACCGAAAGTGTCTGAAAATATGACCTGGACTCTACTCTCCTTAAAATGAAGTCGAACAATTACTGCCCCGCTATGCTATGGTTTTACTATTTATCGAGGTGTGCATTTTTTCCCGCCGGTCAGTCCAACTAAACAAGGTCCCGGAAGACTGGAAGATGGCGAACGTAACACCGATTTTCAAAAAAGGAGACAAAAGCGTTGCAATAAACTACAGGCCCATAAGTTTGACATCAGTGGCAGGAAAAATACTCGAAAAGATTATTAGAGATAAACTTGTTAAGTTTTTAGAAAACAATAATATAATCTCCGACACCCAGCATGGCTTCAGAAACAAGCGCTCCTGCCTAACGAATTTATTAGACTTCTTCCAAGGTATATATAATAACTGGGATGCCCACCTTCCCAGTGATGTTATATACCTGGACTTTCAGAAAGCCTTCGACAAGGTACCGCACGAGCGACTCCTTGAGAAACTGCACTCGGCGGGCATCGGAGCCAATATGATCGCGTGGATAAGAGATTGGCTCACCGACAGAAAACAACGAGTACTACTCAACGGACAGCCTTCCGATTGGCTTCCAGTCACTAGTGGAGTGCCTCAAGGGCCAGTGCTGGGACCCATCCTCTTTATCATATATATCAATGACCTAGAATCAGGAATGAAATCCACAATATCGAAATTTGCAGATGACACCAAGGTGGGTGGAGATGCCCTCACAAAGACCGACTGCGAAATCATTCAGAAAGACCTCAATCACATTATCGAATGGTCGGAAAAATGGCAAATGTCTTTTAATGTTTACAAATGCAAAGTCATGCACATTGGGTCCCAAAATAGTAACCATACATACATCATGAATGGGAGACCTCTGCAAGCGATGCAGGAGGAAAAGGATCTTGGAGTCACTATCAGCAGTGACCTGAAACACGCGAATCACTGTAAAAAAGCATACAACAAGGCCAACATTATGCTCGGGTTCATAGCGAGGAACTTCGAGTGTAAAACACCAGACGTGATGCTATCCTTGTATAATTCCATGGTAAGACCGCACCTCGAGTATGCAGTGCAGTTCTGGTCTCCCATTTACAGAAAGGACATTGCTCTACTGGAAAGGATTCAACGACGCGCCACAAAGATGATTCCAACCTTCAGGGCTCAACCGTACGAGGAACGACTCAAGCGACTCAATCTCTTTACATTGGAGAAAAGACGCCTACGAGGGGATATGATTCAAGTCTTCAAGTATCTAAAAAAGTTCAATAACGTCGATTACTCCAAATTCTTTGAACTGCAAACCAACTCAAGAACTAGAAATAACGGTTTACCCATTCAGTCGAGTCGATGTAACACAGACATTGGAACGAGTTTCTTTTCAAACCGAGTCATCCGCCACTGGAACAATCATCCCTCAGAAGTAGTGAATGCGAATACCATCAACTCCTTCAAATATAGAATCGACCGTCATTTCGCTGCGTCGGGAGTAAACTGAATAACGAGGGGCTTCCATCTGCTCCTCAATATCGAGGTGCTTTCATCTGGTCACCAAGCCCCAAGTGGCGATCGAGCAGATTAAATCACCCAAGCGGGCGACCTCGTAATGAGCCAATAGGCTTTCTGTTGCCTGCATTTCCATGTTTCCATGTTTACATTTTTCATGGTGAAGTATTCTCAACTAGCGGGCTCTCTCGTTTGTTTGTTTTTGTTTTGCTCTTAGGCTGCTTCCTTTACTATAAAAAAATGCCTCCCCGCCGTGCCTTCCGTGTCCCTCAAGCCCATTTTGCTCCCCACGTCGCCGCTATCGTCTCCGCCGCCGCCCGCCGTGCCCCGTCCCGTCCCGTCCCGTCCCGTCCCTTTCCGACCGGCACGGTGTAGGGAGCTTGCGTCACGTATATTTAAAGTGTCAGTTATTGGCGCTGTATAACGCGAGGCGCCGCGTGTCGTAGACTGACCATTAATTTCACTGTCCATCCTCCATCCTTCCCCTCCCCTATTCCCTTCCCTCCTCTGCCTCCTCTACCACCGACCTCTATATGTTTACCGGCGGAGAGAGAAACAAATATAATTGACTACCGGTGAAATATATCTTAAATAATGAAGTAAATTAAAAATCATCGCATACGTAACGAACATCTGTGTGTGTGTGTGTGTGTGTGTGTGTATGTGTGTGTGTGTGTGTATTTCCCTTTATTTCACCTGCTATCCATTCTCTCTCTCCCATTCTTCATTTTTTCTTTTCTTCCTCTCGCCTCCTCTTTCTCTGTTTTCCTTTCCTCTGCATTCATTTTCTCAAATCTCCTATCTCACCTTTCCTCTATCTTATTTTCTTTTTATCTCTATCTCTCTGTCTATCTCTCTACCTGTCTCTCTATCTATCATTCACTAGCCTCAGCTATGATATATTTAGGGTCTTCTTCCTTTCCTCCGTGACGGAGATGAGCACTGAGGCAACACGCAGCTATAGCATATTCTGCAAACATCACAGTTCCTTTCCTCTACATATAAAATCACTGCCTACTCCTCAATTTCCTCCTTGGGACAAATAACTGAGCGTGGGAAGTTGACGATGAGTGAAGGGAATAGAGGAGAGATTACTAGAGAGAGGAAGGAGGAGTGGCCGTGTCGCCCTCCCTCACCCATCCCATCACAAGCTAAGTGAATACACACACACACACAACACTTTTTATTTACGTACATACTGTTTTAATTTGGTTTTAGACTTTTAATACTTTTAATCTAGTTTTTTACTTTTTATTTCATTTGACTATCTTAACATTTTAATTGATAATGGCCATTACTCATAAGTGCCGAACGAGGCTGTTCCAGCCCACGAACCGGCACAATGACACTAAGAAACTGCCGAAAACACAATAGCACCTAACACACTCACGGAAGGTAAGACACTACCACCGTTATTCCGCTTTACACAGTGCCTTCCTGATCACCACATTTATACATATAGCACTTATACTACACTCACTAATACATTCGAGGACAGAAATAGCAAAACTGCATCAGTCACAAACAAGCACTCATACACAACAATCGTTTTCGCGCACCATGGTTCAGTGTTTCAAACGGCACACCAACAACGATACAAAGGTACAGAAACGACACACCATCCTTCTCTTGCTGCTTCTATGTGGAGACACGGGCGCTATGGTCAACCCTGGCCCTTACTTGAGACCACGGGTTTAAATACTTCATTCCCACCACTTTCAGATCATGATGTTGCGTTTTCTGATCATCTCGTTGTCCCTCGGCTCCCTGCTTGCAACGACACCCATCCACCTGAAGCCTGGCGCCCTCACGGCACACATAGGAGAGGTCTTCCTCATAGAAGATGTGCTCCTCCTAAAATATCCATATACTTCCTTGACCAACACCACAGACACAATCAGGATAGTCTCAGAAAAAACTACTCGGCATGGCGGACGCCATACGGGCTACCAAGATTAGGGAATCAAAGGCACCTTCTAGTACCAACTCTCTGAATATTTTTCAACTACTGGAGGATAGGATTCTGTTCTTGCGGGGAAAAGTTGATGAGGTAGACATGGATTATAGTTTTCACTCATTTCACTCTCGGGTAAAGAGGGGGTTGCTCAACATCGTTGGGTCCGCCTCAAAGTTCCTCTTCGGTACGGCAACCGACGAGGACGTTCGCGATTTGCGGGACCACTACGCTCATGTACTTTCCTTTGCTGCCCGAAATCGCAGGGTGATCAACGCCAAATGTAGAAAACTTGCGCGGTTGCATACTCACATTGAGGAACTGCTAGAGCAAACAAATAAGATGGTAGAAGTTATCAACATAGTTGTCAAGCAGATCGACCAGGTGAATCAGTTTCTCCTCCTAGATCAGGCCTTGCATGTATTGGAAAACGTCATTAACTCTGTCGCAACGGCAAATCAGCAGGTTATTAGCAACATGGTTGATGCAGCGCACGGTAGAGTCACACCTGCCTTGTTCCCTCTACAGGATTTGAGAACGACTGTCCATATCGGGTATCAAAATTATAGCCTCACACCTTTATTCAACCCAGACATGAGTCAATATGTTTACCCCTTGATTGAGTCCAGCCTCACCCCCAATGCCATAATCATTCATGTTCTATTTCAGACGGCGGACGTGTTTGAGGCACACGAAATTGTCCCGTTCCCCTTTTCAGCTAAGGACAGTGTGTTAGCCCTGGACACGTCCCCGTCTCTTGTTCTAATCGCGAAGGATTTCGCTCTGTATTCAACGGGTAGCTACTCACTCTTGCAATATTGCAAGGAGACGGTCTTCAGGCGATTCTATTGCTCTGTGTCTCTCTTTGCCTTCCTACCAGTTCGGGGAGGGGTATGCGAGATCGCCCTCACCCGCGTGAACGCGTCTGACGCTCTTTCTCTGTGCCCTTACAAGCAGCTACCACCAACGCCTGTTTTCCATAAGAACTTTCAGGGTCTGCATTATTTCTATTTCCCTCAGTCCTTCTATGTATCAGTCATCTGCCCGGAGGGTACCACTTATCAACGGGTTACGGGTCACGTATGTCAAGGTGACTTTCAAGCTTGATGAAATGCTTTGTATACAAACTGAGACGGTAAACACTGACGGATGGCATTCCTATAAGGTGGCGTGATCTATCTGTCGTGGGTTTTTTCCATTGACAATTGTATGCCTAATTCGTGGTGATACTAAATAATACTAATACTAATAATAATAATACATTGATATCCTACTACTACATGACAGTTAACCCTTCCTTATTAGCTTTTTCATATCTTCTCACTAGGTTTTTAAGGTGAGGTTGTATCAAGTATATGAGTTGTCCTAGGCTGTACTCTTCATATAGCGACGTGCTTCGCTCAACATTGAGCATCTTCAGGCTGTTATGTGTAAACGAGTAAAATTATAAACGTAAAAGTATAAAATGTAAAATCAAAGTATGAAATGTAAAAGTATAAAACGCAGAGGTATAAAATCTTATACTTTTAAGATTTTATACTTTTACATTTTATACTTTTACATTTTATACTTTTACGTTTTATAATTTTACTCTTTTACACATAACAGCCTGCAGATGCTCAATGTTGAGCGAAACGGGTCGCTATATGAAGAGTGAAAAGCTAATAAGGAATGGGTTAACTGTCATTATATCATCTTTAACAAAACATGTATTAAAGAAGGGTTGCTTCCACCTACACACACACACACACACACACACATATATATATATATATATATATATATATATATATATATATATATATATATATATATATATATATATATATATATATATATATATATATATATATATATATATATATATATATATATATATATATATATATATATATATATATATATATATATATATATATATATATATATACTTTATTTTTAACTGGGTTATGAATGATATTATGTTGGCTGTCTTGTCACTGTAATTACAAATAGAAATTTCTATCATGCATGTATTCTACATACGGATAAGAAACTAATGACTGTAGCTGAATGAGACTGAAATCACCAAGATAACAAGAGTAAGTTTAGTATTGTGATTTGGGTTGTCATGAAAGTCATTGGCACAGTGCAGTTCATCTTTTCCTGTGCAAAAATTCTTAAGCTTGACCAGGGGCGTTCCTAGGGTTCAAAAACATTCGGGGCTAAGAGAAAAACATCAGGGGCTGAAGTTAACAGTGAGCGAAAAAAAAATGTGGGGGGGGACGTTTTTGCGTTCACCACCATGCACCTAAGATAAACACATACAGCTACACTCCCAGATTGCACAGTAAACTACAAACTACTCAAACTACTAGTATGTGGCTTCAATATGTAATCTTTAGTATGAACTACATCAATAACATCAGCTCCGTTCAAACAGTGGATAATATTTATTTATTATTTTTTGGAGGGACGGGGGCACGGGGCCCGGGGGTGAAAAAAGGTTCGGGGTTAGAGTCAAAACATTCGGGGCTCAAGCACCAGAAGCCCAAGGCTAACGACGCCATTGAGCTTGACCTTATTTTCCCTTTGTTGGTGGTGGTTGAAAAATTGGATATTGATTTCTAGGTCGCATGTTTGATGTGTTGTGTCTCGTCACTGCAGTGCTTCTTGCTGACATGCATGCCTGTGAGTCATTGTAAAAATGGGCCTATACCTTCTGCCTTATAAAACACAGTGCCATTAAGGGGAAAAATCCAAGATTCAACCAAAAATTCATACATTATAAATACTGAAAAAAGAAAGGAGTTTATTGTCTGTGTTCCTATTGTCAAATGCCAGATATTTTATTTGTATATGGCAGGAACAAAAGCACGTGTCTGGATATAGAGTTACAGATCTGTGTGTATGTGTGTGTGTGTGTGTGTGCACACGCGCTGGGTTAAAGGGAAAACGAAGCGCAATGGACAATGCGATTGCTATAATTTTTTATGCATGATTTTACAGATAAACTATATCTCATCAAAGGGGCCGAGGGAAGGAGGTGGCAGGTTCTCCTGCATCAGGAGGACATATTGTGCATCCTTGCCCAGTATCATGATGATGCAGGCCACTGTGGTCAACATACCACAGAGGAAAACATTGCCTTTTATTATTACTGGTCAAGGACATTATGTCAAAGACTATGTGATTAGACAGTACATTGCGTGTTCAGTTTCACCATGTCAGTGATGCTTATACATGTGAAAAGTCCTATTGTAAAAAAGAGAAATATTGTCTCTGTGAAGTTAACAAGTTGCTTGTACCAGATTGCATCTTGATTATTGAGGAACATTTTAGTCTTATCACTTGTATATTTTAGCAATAAATTCAATGAATTTCAGGTGTATTTTATTTTTCATCATTATTCTTATTAGCGCTTCTATGTTAAGACTCAAAAGCCGTTTGGAATTCAATTCTCACAACTATTAACGGTTTCTTGGTCTCAAAACACCTTTGAACAAAATAGTTTCATTTAAATTAATTATTTGCTGCTTTCCTATTTTCAGTGCAGGCGTTCTCTCTGGACCCTGGTACTATGCTTGCTATTTTCTTTAAGATGATTTTGTATTTAATTTCTTACTGTTCCCAGTTATAGCTTATATGTTGTATCTGTTAGTGCTATTGGTCTTAAAAGTCCCTTATGCATGGTTGGCTTTGCCTTCTATTTATTAATTGTTATTTGATACTTTCCAAGTGTCTCAGAATACAGGAATAATACCATTATTCCTTTATTCCTGTATTAAAAACATTACTTAATGCATTCATTATATCTGCCTTAATTCCATAGAGGGGTAGGCTCAGACTAGACATCACACCCTCACACCCTCTGGCTGTTTGTAAGGTATATACAAAAGAGTAAATGCAAGTCTACACATTTGTTTCCATAACTGCCTCGGAGTCCCCGCCAGGGGGGGGACCATAAATTCCCACAGGGAGGACTCCCCTTCTGGCTGCCGACTTGAGAGGTGTCCTGATAACTCCTCGAACCTCCTCCTTATCAATTTCTGCAACATTCGCGATCTCCGTTCTAATTCTCATTCTGTGGAACACCACCTCTCCTCTTCTAAACCTCACCTTCTCTTCCTCACCGAAACACAGGTTTCTGAGGCTACTGACAACAAAGTCTACTCTGTTCCCTCCTACTGTCTCTATCCTAAATTTCAATCCAAAGCTGGATGTTGCGCCTACGTGCGCAACGACATCACTTGCTCTCGTGCCCACGACCTTGACTCTTCTGAATTTTCCACCATCTGGCTAAGACTTCATTGTCATTCTATTACTAAATACATCTGTGCTGTTTATCTCTCACCTAACTCTGCTAACTATGTAAAACTCTTTGACTATTTGAACTCTACAGTGGAGCGCATCTTAACCAACTCTCCCTTCGCTGAAATCTCCATCTTGGGAGATTTCAATGTTCACCACCAGCTTTGGCTTTCATTCTCTTTCACTGACCAGCCTGATGAACAAGCCTACAACTTTGCTCTCCTCAGCGACCTAGAGCAGTTGGTTCAGCACCCTACTCGTATTCCCGACCGTCTTGGAGACCGGCCCAACATTCTAGACCTCTTCCTTACCTCTAATCCTTCTTCTTACTCTGTCAAACTGTTCTATCCATTGGGCTCCTCCGATCATAACCTTAATTCTGTATCCTGTCCTATCGCTCCTGTACATCCTCTGGACCCAACGAGGAGGCGATGCTTCTGGCATTTTGCTTCAGCTCGGTGGGACGACCTGAGGATGTACTATTCCGATTTCCCGTGGAATGATTACTGCTTCCACGAGAGACACTTCTCTGTGTGTGCTCTGCGCATCACAGAGGTGATTGTCTCTGGAATGGAGGCATACATTCCACGTACTTTCTTTACTCCTCATGCTAAAACGCCTTGGTTTAATCATGCTTGTTCTCGTGCTATTAAAGATAGAGAGGCAGCTCACAAAAGGTTCCAGAGCCTTCGAACTCCCACAAACTTTGATCTATACATTTCAGCCCGGAATCGTGCCAAATCTATTCTCCGACCTACCAAAACTTATTTTATAAATAGAAAATGTCAAAACTTTGCTTCTTCTAATTCTTCCCGTGACTTCTGGCATCTGGCCAAAAATATCTCCTCCAATTTCACTTCTTCCTCTTTCCCTCCTCTCCTTAACCTTGACGGCAGCACTGCCGTCTCATCTGTCTCTAAGGCTGAACTCTTCGCTCAAACTTTCTGTCAGATCACCACCTTGGACGATTCTGGGCATATTCCTCCTACTCATCCCCCCTCTGACTCCTTTATGCCTGTTATTAAGATTCTTCCTAATGATGTTTTCTATGCCCTCTCTGGCCTCAACTCTCAGAAGGCTTATGGACCTGATGGAGTGCCTCTTATTGTCCTTAAAAACTGTGCTTCTGTGCTGCCACCCTGCCTGGTCAAACTCTTTCGTCTCTGCCTATCAACATCTATCTTTCCTTCCTGCTGGAAGTATGCCTTTGTACAGCCTGTGCCTAAGAAGGGTGACCGCTCCAATCCCTCAAACTACCGCCCAATAGCTTTACTTTCATGTCTATCTAAAGCTTTTGAATCAATCCTTAACCGGAAGATTCAAAAGCACCTTTACACTTCTAACCTTCTATCTGATCGCCAGTATTTTTTTTTTTTACAAAAAAGGAGTCAGCTCAAGGGCACACAAAAAAAGAAAACAATAATAAAAAAAAAAGCCCGCTACTCGCTGCTCCTAAAAAAGAAACAAAAGAGGTGGCCGAAAGCAAGATCAAATACATAAGGAGAGGTGTCCTTGTTGTAACCCACCCCTTCGTATGTGGGTTTGCTTGAGGTTACAAGGTAACGTGTGCCGAAGCACGTGAGTTCTGGGATATTCAAAGATGTATACACTAATCTATTTATTAAAACAATAAATTGAAGCGTTCAGAGACGCATGGTACTTCTTTCACCTTATATAACGGCGTGAGTACTGTCACGATACTGGCTCACAGTGACATAATAAAACCACAATAATGATAACACATTAGTAAAGAAATGGAGACAGTAATCACTGCTCCTGTTCATACAATAGTACACAATAATAAATCCTAACAACTTCCTAATAATTCCTAATATATGCCGCACTGGACCTTAATCTACACAGCTCACACTTCTACTCACGAACAATACAGAAGTCAGCATCTTGGGTGAAGAGCAGGGAACACGTTTCTTCTATCTTGTTTCTTCTTTCTTGTGTTCTTCTTTCTTGAGCTCTTGTTCCTAGAGTTCTGCTTTCGTGACTTCTGGCTTGAGTCCTTCTTTCTTGATTTCTTGTATCTTGCTGCTTCCTGCCGCTTCTGCTTGTCGCGAGTGAGTGGAGCTTGTTCTCTTCTTGTTCTGTAGCTGCTCTGGAGCTGTTCTTTGCTGTTCTCTTCTTTGCTCCCTATTTTATACGTAGTCGTCGACGAGGATGAGGGAGGAGCTTGAAAGGTGATCGTATGACCTACGAGGTGTGGCCTAGATTACTGCTTTCCCTAGGTTTGGCGTTTGTCCTGGCGTAGGAGGGGCTCAGGTACTTTTCGCGTCTCGTGGGTGGCTCTTTCGTTTCAGTGAGTTCCCACGGGGCCCGGTGATTTTTTGCTACTGTACGCTCAGCTTTCGTAGGTTCCTTGGAGCCTTGTGATTGGCTTCCCGTAGCGTGACGTAGTTGTGACACACTCCAGTTTTTCTTCCGCGAGGCTGGAGGCTAATTAGTATGCCTGACGCTGCAGGTGTAAAGGTCAGATGGGCGTTGTCCTTTCTCATTTTTCCTCGCCTCGGAGTCGGGTGTCAGGTGTCGCTGTTGACTAATGATGTTATGAGTGGTGTCACTTTATCTTCCTTGTTTCGGCGTAGAGTGGCGCTGATGACTAATGACTTCTTCCAATTACAATGACTTCTTCTATCGCTACTGTTTGTAACGCATGGGCCGTAAAGGGGCCGCTAATTGTCTTAGCGCGAAGGGACCGGGCTGGCGGCTTGATCGTCCAACAATGTTTTCATATTCTCTTCGTCCTCGGGGAGATAACGTCCAAGTCGCTGTGGTAGTGGGGCACTAATATTGGTGATAAATGAAGTCTGGCGACGAGGGACTGCTCCGCGTGGTATGTCGTCATTTGGGTTACCCGGTTGGTTACCGAAGTTACCAAGAGACGGGTTTGGGTTACCCGCAGGGTTACCACATCCTGATACCCTCCTCTTGAAAGAGTTCAAGTCGTAGGCAGGAGGAAATACAGATGAAGGAAGATTGTTCCGGAGTTTACCAGCGTGAGGGATGAAAGAGTGAAGATGCTGATTAACTCTTGCATAAGGGGTTTGGACAGTATAGGGATGAGCATGAGTAGAAAGTCGAGTGCAGGGGGGCCGCGGGAGGGGGGGAGGCATGCAGTTAGCAAGTTCAGAAGAGCAGTCAGCGTGGAAATATCGATAGAAGATAGAAAGAGAGGCAACATTGCGGCGGAATTTAAGAGGTAGAAGACTATCAGTAGGAGGAGGAGAGCTGATGAGACGAAGAGCCTTAGCCTCCACTCTGTCCAGAAGAGCTGTGTGAGTGGAGCCCCCCCACACATGAGATGCATACTCCATACGAGGGCGGACAAGGCCCCTGTATATGGACAGCAACTGTGCAGGGGAGAAGAACTGGCGGAGACGGTACAGAACGCCCAGCCTCGAGGAAGCTGATTTAGTAAGAGATGAGATATGAAGTTTCCAGTTGAGATTTTGAGTTATGGATAGACCGAGGATGTTTAGTGTTGAGGAAGGTGATAGCTGGGTGTTGTCAAAGAATAGGGGATAGTTGTTTGGAAGATTGTGTCGAGTGGATAGGTGGGGAAACTGTGTTTTTGAGGCGTTGAAGGACACCAGGTTCTTCTTGCCCCAATCGGAAATAATAGTAAGGTCTGAGGCTAAGCGTTCTGCAGCCTCCAGCCTTGAGTCGTTAAGTTCCTGTAGGGTGGGTCTTCTATTAAAAGAAGTTGAGTAATGCAGAGTGGAATCATCGGTGTAGGAATGGATAGGACAGTTCGTTTTGGAAAGAAGATCATCAATGAACAACAGAAAAAGAGTGGGAGATAGGACAGAACCCTGTGGGACACTACTGTTAATAGATTTAGGGGAAGAACAGTGACCGTCTACCACGGCAGAAATAGAAAGGTCAGAAAGGAAACTGGAGATAAAGGTACAGAGAGAAGGATAGAAACCGTAGGAGGGTAGTTTGGAAAGCAAAGACACACTGACATGACAAATTCATGTACCTGCGCGAGCCTCAAGCGCTTCAGAATTTGAATGCTCACGTACACGCCTGCACCTGATGTTCCGACACACCCAACTGTGATGGCATCATTTTTAGTACGGGTGCGGGGGAAGCGTGATGAAAAGAACTGATTTAAAGACTCTATTGATATTCCAAGGGAAGACCTGCTTGGTGCGAATGCAGGAAAAATTCCATGTTAGCTTTTGATGAGGTCATTAATCTGTGACAGTTAGTCCTTTCATTCCGCGAAAATTCTCTCTCTCTCTCTCTCTCTCTCTCTCTCTCTCTCTCTCTCTCTCTCTCTCTCTCTCTCTCTCTCTCTCTCTCTCTCTCTCTCTCTCTCTCTCTCTCTCTCTCTCTGTGTGTGTGTGTGTGTGTGTGTGTGTGTGTGTGTGTGTCTCTATAATATATATATATAGATATATATATATATATATATATATATATATATATATATATATATATATATATATATGGGGAGGCGGTGGCTGAATGGAAAGCGTGACGGTGCCACGTTCAAGACGACGCGAGTTCAATCCCCGCCCGGTGCCACCAAGCTGGGATTTTTCAGCCGCCGCCGAGTGGCTTAAAACTACCCACATGCTGTCCAGAAGACCACCTATCAACCCGGACTCTAGATTCTAGGATTAAAGATGTGCTCCGGAAGGGCAGCATGAGCCAATGCAAGATGGTGCCACTATAAACACTCGCCGGCTCCTGAACGGGCTGGGCCGACCATCAGGGCCCACCGGGAAGAAGCCTTGGTCCGACCATCAGGATCCACCGGGAAGAAGCCTACCGGCGCGATAGGCTACGACCTAAAAAAAAAATATATATAAATAAATAATATATATATATATATATATATATATATATATATATATATATATATATATATATATATATATATATATATATATATATATATATATATGTGTGAGTGGACCCACACACATGAGATGCATACTCCATACGAGGGCGGACAAGGCCCCTGTAAATGGATAGCAACTGTGCGGGGGAGAAGAACTGGCGGAGACGGTACAGAACGCCCAGCCTCGAGGAAGCTGATTTAGTAAGAGATGAGATATGAAGTTTCCAGTTGAGATTTTTAGTTAAGGATAGACCGAGGATGTTTAGTGTTGAAGAAGGTGATAGCTGAGTGTTGTCAAAGAATAGGGGATAGTTGTTTGGAAGATAGTGTCGAGTGGATAGGTGGAGAAACTGTGTTTTTTAGGCGTTTAAGGACACTAGGCTCCTCTTTCCCCAATCGGAAATAATATTGTCCTCGCTGGTGTTGGTGGTGGTGGCGGTACGACTACTATATAATTATATTCTATAGTAATAAATACTGAGAAAAATATTTGTTTAACAAGTTTGCAAAGCGGTGGTTTTCAATCACTAATTCGCCGTCACAATTAGGGGTCCAGTTCCACTTCTCATCGCTTTCCTGTTGTTCATATATATGAAGAAAGATTTTAGATTATTTTCACAGTTGGCTGCAATGTTTTCTTCATATCTACGCTTTGCCTGACATTCTAATCTTTTAGCTCGCCGCCTGGCTTCATGGTAAAGTCTAATGTTTTCGGGCGTGTTTTGTTCTTTATTTAACCTGTAAGACAATTTTCTCTCCGAATGTTTAATTTCGCTATTAAACAAAGGTGGGCTTTTATTAGTGTTACTTCTCTTCTCGCACAATGAGACAAATGTGTTCTGCTGAGTGAGTAAATGATTTTTAAAGCTTAGCCATAGCTTCCACTACGTTGCCATCATCTGATAGTTTTATTTCCGTTAGTTTTTGTTGGATTTCTACGAAATTTGCTCTTTGGAAATTGGGCACCTTTACTTTATTTTCAGTCACTGTTGTTTGAGCTCCAATGTCGACTCGCACTAATCTATGATCGCGAGAACCGAGGTGTTCTCCTGCCGTGACATTACTGACTAGGTTATCTTGGGTCGCTATAGCAGGGTCGAGAATGTTATTTTGTCGAGTTGGTTCAGTAACCATTTGGCTTATGTAACTTTCTTCTAAAAAATCAATCATTCTATGTGACTCGCCTTCTGTACCTGACAGTGTCGCCCAGTCAATATGAGGGAGATTAAAGTCTCCTAATATCAGTGAGTCGCGGTTATTAAGTAACTGCCTTAAAACGCTGTACATTTCTACATCATTTTCGAGAGAGAGAGAGAGAGAGAGAGAGAGAGAGAGAGAGAGAGAGAGAGAGAGAGAGAGAGAGAGAGAGAGAACTAACGGTTCAAGGTCTTGAACGAATTAAAATGAAGACACGTTTCTGAAATTGAATCCGTGGAATTGATGGCGGGAGTGTGCGTGCTGGGGTCGAGGGTATCGGGAGGACAACTCTATGGCTATATATTGACAGGCTGAGAGCTAGATGACACCATTCCTCTTCCGGGGGTCGTTAGGAGAAGATGGGCCGTCACATGCATTGGCTGGCATTTGCCTTCTGCACCCTCGCTCTTGCGTTCTCGAAGGTAAGTGATATATATATATATATATATATATATATATATATATATATATATATATATATATATATATATATATATATATATATATATATAAAATGTATACACAGTGAGTACGTAGGAAAAACCCCACCGAAAAAGGCGTATGCCACTCTCGATGAGCTATTTACGGGAATCGAGGAGGGTGCTGCAACCCACCAAAGACTCTTCCTGTCTCCTCTCTTTCGGTTACCCAGTTGTCTCATCAACACCAGAGATTAGTTCAGCATGCTCTCTAAAGACAAATCCTCTTACTATCCACTTAACACTACATACATGAAGCAACGCATACCATTTCTTTTTTTTTTTTCAAAAATTTATGATTGCTTCACTAGAAAATGCCTCAGAGTTCCCGTTTAGAGGGGGGGGGGGGCACAAATGCCCCTGAGAGGACTCCCCTTTTGGCTTTCGATCTGAGAGGCGTCTTGATAGCTCCTCTTTTTTATATATATCAACTTCTGCAACATTCGCGGTCTTCGTTCCAATTTTCATTCTGTGGAGCATCATCTCTCCTCCTGTAAACCTCACCTTCTCTTCCTCACCGAAACACAGGTCTCGGCGGCTACTGACAGTAATCTCTACTCTGTTAATACTATCTCTATCCAAAATTTCAATCCGAAGCTGGATGTTGTGTCTACGTACGCAACGACATCACATGCTCTCGTGATGACCTAGACTTCACAATTTTCCATCATCTAGCTAAGACTTCATTGTCACTATTACTAAATAAATTTGTGCGGTTTATTTCTCAATTAACTGTATCAAGTATGTAAAATTCTTTGACCACTTGAACTCTTAAGTGGAACACATCTTGACTCTTTCTCCCTT